>NC_138869.1:13776826-14007781 GCF_965194805.1 Balaenoptera borealis | reverse complement strand
GTAATAATAATGTTGTGCTGTATATCCAGAGGTGAAATTACAGACCTACCATCTGTTTTACGGATTCATTTGGATATTCCAGTTTATATCAGTGTCACACATTTGCAAGGCAAGAGCCAGTGGCTCTTGGGTGTTCCCATGGCCCAAACCAAGGTATACATGAGTGCAGAACTCATTGATACTAGCTGGTTTCACCAATAAAAGATGATGCATCGTGTAACAAAGGTGATGGCTTTTTAGAAAGGGCTTAGCAATTAAAGACACATCATAGGTCTTGAACCATAAAGGCCTTATCTTTGAGAAGCAGCTAAGTGTCTAGACAGAAAACTGGAGATGCTGACTTCGGCATTTTATTTGCTGTGTGGCGTTAGACCGTTGGTTCTCAACTAATGGGGCATTTTTTTTCCCACAGGGGACATTTGGCAATGTATGGAGACATTTTGGTTTCCACAGCTTGGGGAATAGAGCTGCTACCAGCATGTAGTGTGTTGAGGCCTGGGGTGCTGCTGAACATACTACAACATACAAGTCAGCCCGCCATAGCACAGACTTACCTGACCCCAAATATCAATAGTGTCATGGCTGAGAACCCTGGTTCAGACTCGTATTTTAATTTTTCTGAGCCTATTTTCCCCTCTCCTTATATGAGGATAATTTCTTACAGGGTTAATGTAAAGAAATTGATGAGATGGCATATATACAAATGCCTAAACATGGTAGATGTTTACTAAATTTTGAGTATGAACATTTAAAATTGTCTAATTACAAAGTGATTCTAAAACCTATGAAGTAGATTGGAATAGGGTTTCGAGTGCAAAAAATAAGGGACACTGAACTGCACCATTTGGGGGAGGAGAAATGTATACAATATTTATTGTATTTTTTTTATGTTATTTCCTACTTTGTATCATGGACAAGAGCTTTTTATAAGAAGTGTACATCCTCTCCCATTCCTGCCCAAAATGTTCCTTAGCAAATGTGTATGGACAATTTAATATAAATAGATTTATATCATTGGAGAACATTACATTGCTTTTAATAAGCTAACATGTTCTGCAGGTGTTGGAGAGAGGACATGGTATTTTCTAAAAGCTATTTGACCAAGGCAGTGTTGATTTTCAAAATCTCTTAACATCTTACATTAAAATAAGTTATTTCAAAGTAGTTTGGGAAGTGCTGAGGTGAATGAAGAAAGAAGGAAAGGAAGGAAAGAAGGAAGGAGGGAGGGAGGGAAGGGGTGGGAGAGAGAGAGAGAAGGAGAGAAGAGAAGGGGAGCGGAGGGGAGAGGAGAGGAAAGGGAAAGAGAGAGAGGGAAAGAGAGAGAGGGAAAGAGAAAATATATATTTGTTTGTCCCCCAGGCAGGAGAAATGATCAGAATCAAATGGAACGCTATAACAGTAATTGTTGAGGCATAAATACATAAATAGTTACCATCCGGAATAGGAAACAATGAATAGATAGAGAAAAGGACATTTGATCCAGAAGACCTGATGGAGACAGGTACTTAAGTGGCCCTCACATTAACTGTGTTCAGCAAATCGAATGAAACGCAGTACTGAGAACTGGATTTGGAAACCAGCTTGAAGTCAGGGAAAGTTACTCATCACAGCTATAATATTCCTTTTTCTGTGTCTCATGTGCACATTCAGCCAAGCTGCTTTTTCTGGTCATATTCTGAAGTTTTGTGGGTTTTTTCCCTCAAACTT
The DNA here is from genome assembly GCF_965194805.1 of Balaenoptera borealis. Classification (NCBI taxonomy): domain Eukaryota; kingdom Metazoa; phylum Chordata; class Mammalia; order Artiodactyla; family Balaenopteridae; genus Balaenoptera; species Balaenoptera borealis. Next base: position 14,006,074 of record NC_138869.1, on the reverse strand, counting down.
GAGTCAGAGAAATCTGGAGTTGGAGTAAGAGGAACTCTCCCACTCTGCTGAATGGTTCTCCAACTTGATTACATGTTGAAATCACCTGGGAATCATTAAACAGCACTGAAACCAGTTTTTCTGTCGTATACTGTCAGAGATTCTAATTTAATAACTGTGGCGCAGACTGGGCCTCAGAAGTTTTACATGACCCCAAGTGATTCTGTGGGACAGCAACCTAGTTAATGCGTAACCTAGAATGCTTAAGAATTAGAAAGCTAAGAGAGATGACTTCTCTCTCTCTCTCTCTCTCTCTCTCTCTCTGTCTCTGTCTCTGTCTCTGTCTCTGTCTCTCTCTCTCTCTCCCTCTCCCTCTCTCCCTCCCTGTCTCCCTGTCTCCTTTGAAAGGCATGGTAATAAGCTATGGGGACAACACTGACAAGCTAGATTGGAGTAACTCCTGAATAAAAGTAGCAATAATGGAAACAATATAATAATGGCTAACATTTACTAAATACCTACTCCTTTCCAATTTTGTAAATGCGCTTTACTGCCAATACATTTAAGTCCTTCGACAACTCTGAGGCAGGTATTAAAATGTTCAGTGTGGGATCCATTGCTTGAACAGAGAGATTAACTCGGCAAGGGCACTCAGTAAGAAGCACACCAGTCTTCTAGATTCTAAATGCAAAAACACTGAAACTAAGACTTTGGATACACCAGAACCTGACCTTGACAGAAAAAGTCTAGGGGTTCTTAGTTTTGGATGCACACTGATGAGCTTAAAACACACACACACACACACACACACGTTATTTTTTTAGGTTTGTGAAAATATTCTGTATGATATTTTAGTGGTGGATACTTGACACTATGTATTTGTCAAAACCCACATAAGTTTACAGCTCAAACACTGAAATTTAAGGTATACAAACTTAAAAAATCAATTAAATCAGAGTCTCTCAAGATGGAATGCAGACTGTAAACAAAGAATCTAACTGTATTACGAATGTATAACCACACTGAAGGAGGTGGAGGAAAAAGGTGCTGCTCTAGTAGCTCTGGATTTGAACAGAGATTAAAGACTAAAGGCAATGGGAACTTGACATAAGCACTGCACTCCGGTAGGTAAAGGTATTTTCTACAGAGGCGCAGGTTAACAATTCCGAAAGGACTATCCACGTATACTGGAGGTGAACAATTAAGTAAGCAGGTGGTGGGTGGTTGCAGCCGAGTTTCCCACTGCTGGTGGGGGAGGGTGGCTTGTATAATAGTTAAGGAAGGGGAGAGAAGGCTAGAATGATCCATGAGGTAATAAACTAGAGGTGGAGACATCAGTATGAACTCACATTTAGTTCAGTATACATACATGGATTTTTACGGGTTGGTAATACACACGTTTATTTTCTAGCTCTGTCCTCTGAGAGGACCTAGAAGCGACAGCGTCTTGGAAGCCACAGGCACACCAAGTTCCTGGATGTTGGTTTCTAATACCATTCCCCAGTAAAAGGAAACAGGGCTTCTTGGAGAAATGGTTGATTCTAAGGCTTGGGCAGGGAATATGCAAGATAAGCCTGGAGCTCAAAAAGACAAAATGATAGGGTATGTACAGGGGACACAGGGGCCAAATAAAAGAGCTCTCAGTAGCCAATCTTGTAATAATTTGAGCAGCAAAATAAGTTACACAGTACTGGAGTATAACCCAAAGTATAAAGTAAATATCCACGAGTCCATACTAACAGAAATAAATAATTGAATACATAAATAAATATATGGGAAAGAAAAGGCAAATCTCCTGTGTAGAAGAAGTGTCAATAATTTATGAAGCTATTCCTCCCTCAAGGCGGTGGAACATAACTCCCTTTCACATAAGCGTGGGCTGCACATAGCGACTTCTTTCCAAGTAGTGTGGTATCAACGGACAAAGGAATTGTAACTTTACAGTGGAGAAACCCGATAAACCTCAGTCGAATGATTAAGATCAATATCAACATCAGGGACGTGTTCATGGCATGTCCTCTTGATGTGATGTGATGAGAATGGCACTTTACCTCTGTGGTCTTCCTCCCCAAAGTCCATAACCTCCATTCAAACATGAAAAAAAAAAAAAAAATCAGACAAATCTGAATTGAGGGACATTCTCCAAAATACCTGACCAGTACTCTTCAAAACTGTCAAAGTCATCACTAAAAAGGAGAGTGTGAGAAACTGTCACAGCCAAGAGGAGCCTAAGGACAAGATGACTAAATGTAGTGTGGTGTCCTGGATGGGATCCTGGACCAGAAAAAGGACATTAGGTAAAAACTAAGAAAATCTAAATCAGGCATGGGCTTTAGTTAATAATCATTTATCATTTTTATATACTAATTGTAACAAATGTATCATATTACTAATAGGTGATAATAATAGGGAAAATTGGGTGTAGAATATATGGAGAGTCTCAAAATTACCTTTAAAACCTTTTGTAAATGTGCAACTATTCTCAAGTTAGAAGTTATGTAAAAAACAACAAAGTAAAATACCTCTATCTTGGGGGACACCTCTAGAGACTCAGATTTAATTTGTCTGGGGTGGAGCTTGAGCACAAGTATGTTTCAAAAGAGCGTCACATGATTCTAAGGAGCCTTAGATGAGGATTGAAGTCCATTGAATTAGTCCCATGGCACAACTTTTCCTTTCCAACATGTCCTAAAATTTGCCTTTTCAGTCCAGAGTTCTGAAATCTTCCCTAGAGGTTCTTCCCACAAGTGATCCAAGTTTAATCCAAGTTTTTGAGATCAAGTTTTTTTTGAGTCCAAATTTCTGAGAATCTAAGCCTGAGTTCTTTGAGAAAACTCAGATAATGTTTCTAAATTTAGTAGTATGTTCCGATTTCAATTAACAAAACAAAAGTCATGTGTTCTCTTAAAAAAAGACATAAATATTATTAATTGAGATTATAGTCTAGAAGGATAATTCAATCCCAGAATTATGGTGCCTCGAAAGTGGCAATTGAAATGACTGCTGTTTTACTATCCAAATTGCATGTGGCAAACTTTGTTTTTGCTTTGCACAAGTTTGGTTTTGAAATCAGAGCAGCAGTTAAAGGTACAGAATCATAAACCTTTGAGATTATTCAGTTTCGTCGTTTTCCTCTGTGCCACATATTTCTTGGGAGGCTTCCTTGGTGTTTAGGTGGCATGAGTTCCATAACTCCACTTTGCTTCAGAGTCATTCCTGTGTAACCAATTGTTTTTTTCCTGATGTTTCCACATAGTACTCCTTAAAAAAAAACAAAAAAACAAGCAAACAAAACACACAAACAGACAAAAACAAAAAAACACACAAGAAAACTTCTGGTGCTACGAAAAAAAAATTAAAGCCACCAAACTAGTCCAGTTCCCCCAATTTGCAGATGAGGTATTTGAGGCCCAAAAGGGTCAAGGGCACACACATGATTCTGATGCCCAGTTCCATCTAAAGTATGCATGTAATGATGTTTAACCTTGATCTCAACATGAGTGTCACTGATGGCAGCAAATCCAAACTTTGTAAGGATTTGTCTTTTTGATAACCAGATGAGCTAGGTGCGCTCAGTTTGAGCTCAACAATGTTCAGTGGCTTACACTAAATTCTGTTATTTATGTCCATCTCTCTTCCTTCTCAGGTATCAGATCATGTAAGTTTACATTCCTTTTCAGGGCAGGTTCTATTATGTTTCTTTGGCTGTGGATACCTGTTTCAATTAGAGGTTGGAGCCAATTGAAATCAGACGCACCTGTGTGTGTGGCTCCTGTGTCTCTGACCACGCTGATTCCACCAGTAAAACATGGCCTAAAGTCTTCCAAGCAGTGCCTACGAATTAGTAAAGAGTGCTGAGCTAAGGTTATGTTCTTATCTATAAAGGAAAGTTTTTGTTTTTTTTTGGTTTTGGTTCACTTGTTTGTTTGTTTGTTTTTTAACCACCAGTCTTCTAAAGATACTCAGACCAGATGTAAGGCAATTGGTTGCAAAGTTGTCAGAATATATCGCAGAAAACTCTGGGCAAATGGCACCTTAGAAATATTACCTATTCAACACAGTGAAGTTTGAAGCTAATCACCTCCAATGAGATAATTCAACTCCTTACATTCAATAGTCCCTTTGGTTTAACTTTTAACAAACATAGCAATGCCAAAGAACTTTGGCCTGTCTGGTGGGTACACTTCAAAAAGCTTTAATACTTGAGACACTTTCAACTGTGCAAACACAGCCAGCCATGCTTTTATTATGACCAGATTCTGAATATGGCTGAGGAGGGAAAATGCCACTGTATTTCCTTTAAAAGTTATAAGATAGAACTAGCAGATAGGATATGGCCCTGGGGTGACTTAACTGTATAACTCTTTTGGAAGTTCTCAAGACTAAATTACCCTTAGTCTTTGACTCAGCATTTTACAAGCTAATACCAGAACATCTACTTAGACTTTATTAAAAACCCTTGAGAGAACTGTAATCTTGTTTCTGGAAATTTTTTAAAGAATTTAAAATGTCTGGAAAGAAAAATACTGGGTACTGTTAAGTACGTTTTGTTGAACATCTCATTTAATTTAATTCAACATGAGTTGAGTTTTAACTTAGAAGTAAAAATCAGTGAGCAAGTGGAGAGAAACAGCACTGCTTCACTGATTAGAATAAGTGTACCCATATGTGTGGGTTTTCTAGCTAAATGAACCTTATGCCCTTACACATTACTTTTTTTTTCAATTCAAATAATTTTGTAAAGACATCTGCATACTTTCTTGCAGAGAAGGTATTAATCAGATTCATACCATTAATATGTTGAGGGCAGGCTCTCAGGTCAGAATGTCTGGATTCATATTCTAGCTCTGTATCTTGCTAACCTTGAGACCCTGGGCATGTTATTTACCTACTCTGAGCCTAACAGTCCTCTTATATAAAGTGGAAATAATTATAATACATATCACACAGGTTTGTTGTGAGGACTAGAATAAAATAATCCATGCAGATCACTCCGTGCCTCGTTTATAGTATAAAAGTATACCGAATAAAAGAAACATGACAAACATATAGTAACTGCAAAACATGTATTGCAGTTGCCATTTTTATGGTGATGATTTAATGCACAGCCCATTCTATCTTGACCTGTCTGTCAAACTGTCAGCTATTGCTTTTCTTGCATTTTTCACCATTCTTCCCACCTCACGTCCTTTCCCCAAATCCTTCTATTCTCTGCTCCTAATCTGCCGTGGGTGGGACAACTGGATAAGAAGGTTTACTGAGCATAATAAGCTACTGAGGAGTCAGTAGACTCTGAGAGAATTTGGCTTTAACATAGGAGTTCGGAGCAAGGCTTTTGGCTCTCGGTCCATTTTTATTTCAGTGTTTGGGAATTTGTTGCATGGAAATTGCTGGAAATCTGATTTGTTGTTAAATGTGCTTAAACTGTACATAAACCACTTAATTCTGCATACTTTCTCATTACACGTAGCCCACACATTTAATTTTAGCAATATAAAACTGAGCTCCTCACTTTCTTTAAATATATGTTAGTTGCAGTTTTAAGACAACTGTCTTATATAGAATGAACATTTTTAGATTTGGGGGTAATATTGCAAATAAAATGTATTTTTCATATGAAATCAGTGTTCCAACAACTTTTAAAATGATTTGATAAAAGAGAGGAAAGGCTTCTCATTAATTTCACTATTCTAACACATGGATTATTTCTAGTTTCGTACATTCCCTTCCAGTTCTTATGCATAAACACACAAACTCTTAAGTCATTTTGATAAAGGTAAATAAATTTATAAAAGCTAGGAATATCATGCTTTTCTTACTGTGTCTGAAAAGCTTTAACCTGAACATTATAGTTCTGAAAATAAATTCTTCTCAATCATGAACTCAATACTTAGCCAACAAAGAAATCAAGATATTCCCTTGCCAGTGGATGTGTTACTCAGTTTCAGAGAACAGAGCAAGAAAGGTATATATTAATTTACAGATGATGATGAGAAATACTTCAAATGAAAGCATATTCAGAACCTTTTCCCCTCCAGCCATTCTCCTCTCTGCTTATGCATATTTTAATCACATACTGACACCAATTATTCCATAAAAGACCAGAAAACCATTTTTTGAAGGTTATCAGCATCACACAGTGTTTTAATCAAACAGTGAAATAAATTAAGATTCTGGAAAGTGATTATAATCATTTAGTACACATACACAAATGGATTGGACCACTAGCAATTTAAATTGTGTTAAGAATTTTTTTTTTAATGTCACTGAATTCTTCCATGGCCTGCTGAAAACTTTTATTTTTTTTTCCAAGAGTCAGTTTATTGTCACTGAGTTGGGAATGGGTTCGGCTCGAGGAATTTTGTTCATTAACGTTCTTTCTAAAATAACGGATGTTCTAGACAGAAAAAATCCTGAGCTAGAAATTCTCATATGTATATACAATGGAAAGAGAATGGGACATGCTGCTGTCATACTGGTACATGTGTATGTTTGTAAGAACAGGAGATGGAGGAAGTCTCATTTCTCTTCAAATCTTGGGGCTTTCTTAAATAATTTTTTATTATTAAATGAAAAACAAATTAAATAACTTGTATGAAAAACTATGAATGGTTTAGAAAAGCTGTTAACCAAAAATTGCATCATATTATAATCAATGGTGTTTAAGATAAATAAATGAATAAGCTCTAAACATTTGTATACATCATATCTTTATTTGGAATCTCATTTGTTCTTGATTTAAATATATTTTTGCCTTTAATAGTCGGTGTTTAGGTGGCTAATACAGATCATCAGCATGGTCTGTAATTCCACAAATTAACCGGTGTCCCTACTGTTAGTGTTCAAGAGTTAAGGGCAGGCAAAGTGTTGGCCCTGACTCTCAGTGACCGTGAAGTGTTTGAGACTGAGCAGTGCTTGTGTCTCTGCTAGCGGGTCTACGAAGCATGTGTTTCCTCTGGCCTCTCCTCCCGGTTTCTGTCTTCCCCATTTTACCACCTGACCTCTATCTTTCTGACTCTAGCCTAGCTACATCATCTTGACTATCTTGATCCTGACTGGGTCTTCATTTAGTAGTTTTGCTTTTCTGTTTTTGACCCTGAATTGTTACCAAGTCACCCAGTCATCACTGTCCAAAAAGAAACACTGCAGCTCCTCCCTTTAGCAAATTCCCCTTTAAATTGTTGGCCATAAATCTGTTTTCTTCTTTGGATAATAAATGACATAAAATCCACTTGCATCCCTGGAGTTCACATCAATGATTCTGTAGTCCAGCTGAAAACCACTCCCTGGTTCACCATGATAAAACCATTAAGCAAGCATATTTCAGGTCACAAGTTTCTGATAAAGTGAGTGCATGATGAAAACATAATTAGACCTGAATTGTTTAGACTCCTGAGCCATCCGTAAATATAAAATAGCTGCTTTTCACAGCTCCCAGTCCTCTACCTTTCCATGTTGGAATTGACAGCTGCTATACGATTTAAAAATGAAATATCCAATTTTTGATAACAGCTATTCTTTGGGGCTTTGACCAAAGAAAGACTCCGTTAAGCATCGTCATTGGCTTGACACTTACAAAGGCTAATTTGATTCTTTCTTCCAGGTCACTCTGCATCATGTCATCTCAGTCTTGACTTGGGGGTTTATAAAGGAATCAAACTACAAGGTTCTTTTCCCCCTCACATTTTATTGTAGAAATAGTGGTTGGCAGTAGTGACGTCAGCATACCTATCTCATGATTTCTTTCCATCTCGGGGACTTAATAGTGCAGATTCTACTGGAATTTACTCTTGTCATCACTCTTTGTTGCTTTTATATTCCACTTAACCCCTCTGCCTACCACTTCCCTGCATTCTTCATGTCAATGCCATTTTACAATTATTTACTGTGCCAATGGTTTTGCTAGTGCCAGAATAGAGGCTCATCCGTGAAAAAAAGGGCAATACAAGGCATGACTGAAACCGAGAAACTAACTGAAACTACTGAGTTAGAGAACATCATTGAACCTAGTTCTTGGAGACCAGGTAGGTATGTGGAGCGCAGTTAGAGGAGAATGCAGCAACGGGAAATTATCAGGTGAAAAGCTGACATCAGAAAGTTCTGGCGTAAGTGGTAAGAAGCAAACTATGGAGACTGGGTTTGGAGGTTAGACTTTTGTATTTAGATTGAGCCGTAACAACTTTGCAGGAGAGCTAGTCTCTCAGAACATAGTGTCAAGATAGGATTTTAGGCATGAAATAAAGTGAGAAAAATTGCCATGTAGGAGATTGATTATAAAAATGGCCACAGTTGTTTCTGTTTCCCTCTATCTATGCTGTCTGCATTGTGAATCTTCATTTCTCCCATCAAGGAATCCATTTCCCCGTCTCTTACACCTGGGCTGGCTTTGTGGCTTGAGACCTGCTTTGGCCAATAGAACATGGCTAAGTGGCAGTGGGCCTATTCTAAGCCAAAGTATCAGAAGACCTTGCCTTCTTCCTCTTGCTCTCTTGGATCCCTGCAAGCTGCCAGGTGAACAAGTCCATTGCAGCTTGCTGGAGGGCGAGAGACCACGTGGAGAAAGGGAAGCTCTGCCTGCTGAGGTTGTCCTGGACCAGGCAGGCCTCAGGCCTCAGCTGACGTGTAAGCCATCTCATACGCATCAGTAAATCCAACCAAGACCAGAAGAACCACCTGTTCCTAAGTGCCAACTTGCAGAATCATATGCTTAATGCTTTTTTTTTTTTAATAAATTTATTTATTTTTACTTTTGGCTGTGTTGGGTCTTTGTTGCTGCACGTGGGCTTTCTCTAGTTGCGGTGAACGGGGGCTACTCTTCCTTGCGGTGCATGGGCTTCTCATTGCAGTGGCTTCTCTTGTTGCGGAGCACGGGCTCTAGGCACGTGGGCTTCAATAGATGTGGCACACGGGCTCAGTAGTTGTGGCTTGCGGGCTCTAGAGCGCAGGCTCAGTAGTTGTGGCGCACGGGCATAGTTGCTCCATGGCATGTGGGATCTTCCCGGACCAGGGCTCGAACCCGTGTCCCCTGCATCGGCAGGCAGATTCTCAACCACTGCGCACCAGGGAAGCCCCATATGCTTAATTCTTAATCATATGCTTAATGGTGCTTTTTCATATGTTAAATGACCACTAAATCACTAAATATGAAGATGGTTTATTATGCATTAATAGCTAACTGCTACAATTCTCTTTAATGAAAAAGTGTTTGGATTCCATGTTAGAAGGCAAGATCCATTCAACATCACTGTAAGACCATATTAATACTGAACATCCAAGATATTAATTCAGTATTTTTTTCCCAGAGTATGGAACTTGTTCTGGATTTAGAATGGGCTTAAGAGCCACAGCTCTAGGCTCTAGACTGTGGGCGAAATTATAGAGATTGTTGCTGGAAGAAGTATTTTGAAAAAAACCAAGTCAACTAAAGTCTCTTCGTTTATTACACATATGTATTAAAAGGGAAGGTGGCCCAAAAGAAGTTAAATGGTAGAAATTTTTCCTTTAAGATTTTAAATGCTAGTTAAGGATTTTGCTAATCAAAAGTGTATAAAATAAATGATAGTACTGGCAAGGTTGTGGAGAAACTGGAATGCTTGTACACTGTTCTTGGGAATGTAAAATGGTGCAGCCACTATGGAAAAGAATATGGTGATTCCTCAAAGAATTAAACATAGAATTACCATATGATTAGGTAATCACACTTCTGGTTATAGATCCAAAAGAACTGATATCAGGATCTTAAAGTGATATTGGCATTCCCATGTTTGTTGTAGCATTATTCACAATAGTCAAGATATATAAATAACTTACATTGTTCATTCACAGATGAACAGATAAAGAAAATTAGATATATGCATGCAGAGGAGTATTATTCAGGCTTAAAAAAATTAAATTCTACTGTATGCAGCAACATGGATGAACTAGGAGGACATTATGCTAAGTAAAATAAGCCAGTCACAGAAGGAAAAATAGAGCATGATTCCACTTACATTAGGTATCTAAAATAGGCAAATTCAAAGAAACAGAGTGGATTGGTGGTTATCGGGTTGGGGAGAGAGAGATATGGGGAGTTGCTCTTCAGAGGGTGTATGTTTTCAGTTATGCAAAATGAATTCTAGAGATCTACTGTAGCACATTATGCCTGTAGTGAACACTACTTGTGCACTTAAAAAACTGTCAAGAGGGTAGATTGCATGTTAAGTGTTCTTATCACAGTAAAAAAACAATTGCAAAAGGAGGTCAATATGAACTAATATGATTTTTCAGTTGTTTTTTCCCACATAAACAGATATATGAGATTTAATGGTTGCAACTAGTTTGTCATTAACTTTCGGAAGAGAAGAGAATCATAGAGATTGTGTACTGCAGTTCAGACATTTTGTAATTGTTATAAAGGGTCCTGATTAGATCCTATAAAGAGTAAATGGAAGAACTTACTGCAACATTCATTCATTTCTCCTCATCTGGTGCTTTGCCTATATAATCTAATGAGTTCTTTCAAAAGTTAAAATTAGTAGAGAATATTTATCTCCAGGCCAAAGTAAAAACAGATGTGAGTTTAATTTTGCAAAAATTGTCTACCTTGAAAGTTCTTCCCATTCTTCCTCAGGCGCTGTTATAATTGCTATTCCGATGGCATATTCCATTGCTAAGACATTTTTCCCCTAAAATATTTTTAAGAGCCTCAGGATCTACTGCCTACTAATTGGTAAGAGAGCTATAACTTAGATTATTCTTGGAAAGAAAGAACTAGGTAGAAATGTCATCATAATTTGTATTTTCAACCTAAAGAAGAGAAAGCTGATAGAGTAATTTAATATTGTTCCTCCAGATCATGAAGAGTTTATACAGTAGCATTGGTGACCGAATTTTGTCCATTTTTTGTGTGTGTGTACATGAGCACAAAGAGAGTAAGAAAAGAAGTCTGAGCTTTAGTGCTTTCTGTTAACTTGTAAGTCAGTTAAGTGTGGCATGAGGACATAGACATTAAAAAAAGTATGCTACTGTCTTAATCCAGGCTTCTGTAACAAAAATACCATAGACTGGGTGACTTAAACAAAAAACATTTATTTCTCACTGTTCTGTAGTCTTGCATGTCCAAGATGAAAGTGTCAGCAGATCTGGTGTCTGGTGAAGGCCTATTTCCTGGGTTGCAGATGGCGGTCTTCTCCTCGTATCCTCACATGGTGTAGAGCGGAGAGAGGAAGCAAGCTCTCAGATCTCTCCTTTTTAGATCACTAATCCCATTCATGGGGGCTCTACTCTTAAGACCTAATGAACTCCTGAAAGCTCCACCTCCTAATTGTGAGGGCCAATTCGGGATAGGATTTCAACATATGAATTTTGAAGGAGACACAAACATTCAGTTCAAAACAGCTACTACGTATAGCTTTATATGGGCAATCTAAAAATGCTTTATACAAACAAACAACCCAATAAGACAACATGAGATTGATATAACCTAGAGTGGCTTGGAAAACCCTTTTTTAAGAAAGTGGGATTTCAGCTTGAAGGAAGGATGGAGAAGAACTGTAATTAGGGAACAAGAACGAGAATGCAGTTCCAGGAGAATGCAAGAGTTTAGTCTATCATTGCTGAAAATTCAATGGGATAAAGGGAGATATACTTGATTAGAACAGTATAAGGAGAAATATAGTAAAATTAACCAGAGTGAACAAAACTAATGGGACTATTTCTATACCATTGTGAAGAACTAGAATATTATTTTATAAGCAAACATAATCAGACCAAATGGATACTGTAAACCAAATTAATACAGTCACTGGCAGACTACTAGTTTCTCACCACTTTTAACGTACGCCAAGCTTCAATGATATTTCGGTCATTAACTGTGGAAGACTGTGGCAGTTGTTTTTTCTATCCTCATCGAACCTAATCAGTCTAAATAGATTAACCCAGTAGGAGGGTCATGGCTCCAAAGATAACTGGCATAGAGACTAGCCGTACCATCTCCCACGGTAGACCATGATACTTATATGAAACAGAGAATCCCCTTATTTCTAAAGGGACCCTGATGGAATTCCCTTAAATCTGGAAAAACTCTCATTTTTGTCAGCCTAGGAAAGTGGGGATCTCATTTTAGACTTTCTAGATATTTCATTGGCACTTCCATGTATTTCACTGACCCATCAGTTCTTTTTTCTTTAACTCTAGTTTTGCTTTAAGCTCTAGCATTGCTTGTGGTACAAAGGAGGCACTCACAGACTGTTGCAAGAGTGAATAAAAGAGTGGACTCTGTTGGCGATGCTTTCCTAAGAGCAGCTGTGAGTAGTAGCAGTGGGTCGATATAAGCTTCTCGAGGCAGGCATGCTGTCTGTTACTACTTCTGCATTTTCCTGGGCTCTTAGCTTATTGCTGCATAGATAGTAGGAGCTTATCTGATTCTTGTCGAACAGAATAGGTTCAGTGCCCATGGGATGTTAAAATGGAAGGAAAATAAAATTCTGACCTTTTCCTTATTGAGCTTTAAGAATAATATTATACACAGGAGTGTCGTTATATATTTATCTGAGTAAATTCCTATTATGGGTAAGCACTGAAGAAAGTATCTGGTATATCATGGATATTTATCTCCTAACTGTCTTTGTCTTAACTCTGTGAAGCTCTGTGCATTAATTCATAAACCTGCAGAAACAACTTACTGAAAAAATGCAATTTTTGTTGTGGAGAAGCCCATTTTGTTGATTGCTGGCTCTCCTTGAACAGCCTCTTTACTCTGTGCTCTGCACTTGCTGCCCTCTCTAGACTCATGATTCAGATGTTCTAGGTGATTTATGGTTGCTAATGACTCTCAGTTTCTGAGACTGTGCAGGGGCAGCTGAGCCGTCTTGTCACATTATGTCTTAACATTATGTCCCTCAAACCATAGGCCTCAGCCCGCAAGTAGCAACTCCAAGTTAGCTTCACAATGCACTTGGCGTTTACTATTCATTCTTGATCCCAGAAGAGCAGTCAAATAATGTGAACAGAGCCTTCCCTGAGAGTGCTGTGTGGCTACTGCAGTGATGTGTAATTGTCACAACTCCCTGCTTTGTGTCAGACTTTTTGGGGGTGACATTATGAGTGTTATCTCATAGTGGTGGGCAGTGTAGTGTCAGGGTTAAAAATGGTAGCTGAAGAGTTAGACTGTCACTAAAACTTGACTCCACAATGACCATGAGCCAGTTGTTCAAACTCTCGGTTTCTTCAACGCTACGATGGTACCCATAATAGATCATTATTATAATAATAATTGTTGTAAAGACTAAATGAAGTGTTAGATGTCTATTAAGCACTCAATAAATGTCAGCGAGTCTTGTTTTTATAATCTCATCTCCAGTTAGAATTAATACCGCTTTAAAATCAAAGAGGCCTAGATTGGAGTCCTGTTGGTACTTTTGAACTTTATGATCGTTTTTACACGGATTGCAAAGGCAAAGGTGAGCACAGGTTGGTTTGTTTAATGTTATCAACTCTGACTTAGAGATGCACGTATTACGTGGTATTATCAGGGTGGCTGTTTCAGCCAGGCCACCGGAGGTTCGAGCAGTGGAGTTTACATTCAGCAGCCGTTCAGGTTGACCATTGTCCCTGTTGTACTGATTATGTTGCAGTTTAATATCACACCATGACCTTAGTATCAAAGTAACTTTTTGTTGTTGTTGTTGTTATATAAAACAGACATTCAAGAAATTTCAAAGGAGGAAAAATAATTATTGTGAGGGTACCCATAGATGGGAAGCTTCAGAAACTGGCAAATCTGTGAACTGGCTATTCTCTTCCTTTTTTTCTCGGAACACACATGGATCCTTTCTGTGTTGTTTCTCTATTTTCTTGACATACTGCCTAGGTATCATGGCTTCCTCAGAGTTTTTCTTTTTTCTTTTGCAGGGGTATTTTCTGTTTTCTCCTCTTCCTTTATGCCTTTCTCTTACTATTCGTTCTTCCCATTTCTTTGTGTTTCTTAGTTCAGATTCCTGAGGAGGTGATCAGGTCAGCCTGCCTCATGCCTCTTAGATGCCAGCTGCTCTGTAGATGAGGCCAGGGAGCGGGTGGCATCACGAGGTACACGACATGGCTCCAAAACGTGAGGAGGATGAGCGAGCAGTTTCCCGGAAAATCTGTGTGGCTGGAGCAAGCACGGTGACGTCTGTGCCTTGGTAATGGTACCCATGGATGCCATGACTTCTGTTCATTTGGCATTGTAGTAGTTTATTTATTGCAGCAGTTCTGTTGAAGAGAATGATTGCTGATTCTTGATGAGGCTTGGATATTAGAACCTAGAAGATAAATTGAATCAGGCACTGAGTAAATGGTCCAGTCAGAGGAAACATCTAAAGAGAATTTCGGGCACTTCCTTTAAAACACTGGTATATTTAACTAAAGTAAACATTGGTCTAAAAATGGGCCTTTTAAGTCACAAAAGTATAGTGTCAGTATTGCTCATGGTACAGTAAACAAAACAAAATAGAATGAACACATAAAGAGATATTAGGATATGTCATTAGATAACACAGTTTTGACCTGCACATAGATATTTCCTGATTATTAAGGAACATTTTCAACTGTGCAGAATGATTTAGCTGCTGTTTTGTAGCATGTCTGGAAGATGATTTTTTTTAACCATGGGAAAGAAATGCTGCTACAGTCATATGCTAAAACACCCTGCAATCATCAGTAGTTTGAAGTACTCAATAATGAATGCTTATAAAGGAAATATTGTTTAAACCATGGAAGAGTGAGAATCAATTATTCTATTCCTGTATTGCTCCTTGGGCAAGACATACTAATTTGTTAACAAATTTACCTCTTTATCTTTTTTAGCTTTAAATAAAATTTAGTCACCAAAGTGGATGTTTGGGGATCATCAGAATATTAAATTGCCCTGCTTGACTTCCCTAAATTCAGCAAGGCACCAAGATAGCCCAATGTTGTTAAGTAAATAGAGGAATAAATAGCTCCATGTTTTTCAAATCTGTGAAGTTAGCAACATGTAGATTTCTTGCATGTTTAAAAACTACAGCTTAAGCCTCATGCCCGTGACACAGACGGAAGAAAACAACAGGCTCTGTTCACTGTGTCCAGTTGTATAGGTCTTGGCCATCACTGGTTCTGTTGTGATTTTTTTTCCCTTTTTGAATTTAATTTTCAGTCATTCTAAGCACAGTACTTTGTAACATCAGTATTTAGGGTGAGCTTCCTTAACATCAAGGACTGACTTGAGTTGTGTGAGACTCAAGAGACAGCCTTGAAAGCCAGAACACTGAGTAGAACCGTTTACCCATTTAGATCACAGATGATTGTAACACCCGGCTGTTCAGCAGTTTTCTGCTCCACACACTGATCTACAAAAATAAGCGTGTTCTTACACATATTAATTTTGAGAAAAATTAAAAACAAAGCAGTTTCAAACTAATCTTGTATTTATGTCCTAAAAACAAAGTTTTATGTACTTATTTTATCATAAAACTTGTCTTATTTAATATAAACGTGGCATTTTATCTGTTTTGTTTGACATTTGGCCAATGTTATTTTAATTTATTTGTTACCTAAACAAAACATATAAATTATTTTTCGTCTTTATACATCTGCTGGTCAAAATATGACATGTTTAAGTGCTTTCAAATGTTTTCTGTAAAGAAAACACCTGGCCTGTGCCATGAGGATCACGTGAGATCACTGTGTGGTAATATTGCCAGGGAGTAACGTGGGTGGGGTTTCACGTACTTAGCAGAGACTGAAAGCGTGAAGCACAACCAAGAAGCTTTTCTCAGACATGATGTGTTTGAGGTTTGAAATAGAGTGAAGACTCATGAGTGGGGAAGAAGTGAGGACTGTAAGTGTGCAAAAAATTTAGCATCATTTGCTGATGTTTGGATAGTATGACCAAAGGACGTATAAAGATTGCAGATATCTCCAAGATTCCAGGTTAGGGGAATCTCAAGCAATACCCATTAAGCATTTAGCCCTAAACATGTGATGTGATGTGGTGCCTGTTTGTGTGTGTGTGTGTGTGTGTGTGTGTGTGTGTGTGTGTGTGTGTGAAAGAGAGAGAGAGAGAGAGATAGGACATGAGAAATGAAAAATATCACCATAAATAAACGCTTATTAGTTCTGTCTTATTTAGACTCTGGTGCTTGGGGATCAAAGGAGAAGGTTGCAACTTGAGTTTGACTTTGAAGTCAATGGGATGAATATAGTTTGGCAAATGCTCCATAAAGTGACCCCCAATGAATGAAGGTGACCTCCTCTTGTGTGATCTTTTCCCTTGAGTGTGGACAGAACCTGTGGCTTACTTCCTTCTAACCCATCGAATGTAGGAAAAGCAATAGGATGTCTTTCCAATCATATATACATATATATGTGTATGTCATACATGTATAATATATGACACATACATATATGCCACATATCTATGGGTCTATGGTTATATATATGTATATTATACACACACACACACACACACACGGTTTCGAGCAGAGCAGACTGGAGTGAAATATGCGATTGTGGGATGAGTGCCGTGTCTTGCTGGCTCTGAAGAAGTGAGCTGCCATGTTGAGAGAGGACCTGTAAGGGGGCCACATGGCAGGGGACTGACTGTGAGTGGCCTCTAGGAGCTGAGAGCAGCATCCAGCCAATAGACAGCAAGAAGACAGAGACCTCAGTGCCACTGTTGGCTGGAACTGAATTCTGCCAACAAACACGTGAACTTGGAAAAGGAGCCTGGGCGCCAGAGAGGGGTGCAGCCCAGCTGGGACCTTGATTGTAGCCTGGTGAGATCCTGAGCAGAGGATTCAGCTAAACCTTGCCTAGACCTCTGACCCATGGAAACTGTGAAATAATAGATGTGTGTTGCTTTAAGCCACTACATTTGTGAAAATTTGTTAGGTACCAGTAGAAAACTAATACAGGTGGATAGGAAAAAAAGATGAGTATATTTTAGATATATAGAGCCACCTGCACTAAGGTACAGAGGTCAAAATAAGGTTGACATATTCTTCTTCTACTCGTATATCAAACATGTATTTCCTGAATGCCTACTGTGTGCTAGTGCCCTACCAGGAAACCAATAGGGGAACTGAAGTTAAGAGAGCTTAAGAGACTTGCCCAAGGCTCCAAAGGAGAAATGTGTAAGAATACCAGGATTCTATGGGGAAAGAGAAGCCATGTTTATGTGACACCACAACTAATTCATAGGGGCTTTGAGTACTTAATCTCCAACTTTGGGTGTATCTTGTTTTGTGTTGTTTCCTTTGCCTTATAGCTTAAATTTTGTATAAGATCAACGTGAAAGGACTCATTTTCCCTAGTGTCCAGGGATGCAGTAGAATAAGTAAAGAATAAATAACTGGTATTATCTCTGTGAAATATTCAGAGTTTTCTAAAACAAAAGTATACTCTTTCTCTGCTAAGTTTCCCAGAGTGTAGAAAAGAATGCTGAAATTTGGGGGAAAAAAAGAAAAAAAGAAATAGATCCTGAAGAAAAGTAGAAACAGGAGCTGAATTGCTGTTTTGATCTTAGAACTGGAAGGTCTAGGTCCATAAAATATTAAGAACTTTAAACTTTGGTCTGACTAAATTGGAGCTGTTAAACTGGAATTCTTAGAAACCTCTCTGAACTAGAATTGCTGCTTCTGCAGCTTTGTTCAATTGAAATTTTTGATTTTTTTTTCCCCTATAGCGTGAGAACAGGAAAAGACCTTTGTTCAACTCAATATTTTGAATGAATCAGTATTTGTAAATAAAATAAAATCCCTTTTGGAATGAGTACTATGGGCGCTCTGTCCAGATCTCCTTGGATCCCTATTTCTCTTTGGCTGCATTCCTCTCCTGACTTGGGTTTGCTTTGCTTGTAGGTTGTACCTGCACTTCTCTTAGGACAGCTGTCCTCAGGCGCCTGAAATGCCTTTACCCACATGCTGCAGAGTTCCTGGGAGCTAACTTCCCACCTTTCCAGCCCTTTCTCCAGCAGTGGCCCTTAGTCCATGAATAACTAAATGCCCAAGCACTTTGCCTGGAGTTAGATAACTGAGTTTAATTTATGTTCCTGTGACCCCTGCAGGAATAGACATGGGAGAGAGACATCACCTAAAATTCCATCCTTCCCTGTCTTTCCTGCTCTGCTTGCCTTCTGCAGTCCCTTACTAATCTCCCTTGGGAGCACTTCTCTAATAAATAAATCACTTTCACCCAAATCACATCCCAATCTCAGAGTCTGCTTCTAGGGAACCCAACCTAAGACAGATATCTTCTTTTCTGCTTGCTGAAACATAATCTTCGCTCTCAATTCAGAATTGCCAAAGTAATAGGTAAAAAGAGAGATATTTAAATATAGGTAGATGACTTTTAATAAATTTTAATAAATTTATTTTGGATATTAAAATAGTCACAATAATTGTTGAGTTACAAATAAAATGAAGTAAATTAAATATTTCATTTTAGCTGCTATTCATATCTTGACAAATTTTCCCCCCAAACTTCCCCCATTTCCACCTCAAACTGAGAATAAATCTTTGAGTGTGTTTACTAATTTTTCTTACATTAAATTTTGATTCTAATCAACATACAGAATTATACCCTGCTTTGTTGTACAAAGATGGTTTAGTTATTTAATATATTTTAAAATAAATAGCAACCCCTTTCACGTTTTAAATTTCAAAAAGAAAAAAAAATAAAGGGAGGGAGGAAGGAAGGAAGGAAGAAAAAAAAGAAAGATGAAAGAAAACAATGAAAGGAAAGAAGTCAGGATTAAAACGGAAATTTCTCCTTTCTATTTTTACTTCCTTGTTAAAAGCTTGGTGAAGATTATCCAAATTTTACGTCCATATACAACACACACACATATGTGTGTGTATATAGGTATGTGTATATAATGGGATTTGTATTCTCACTTTTTATGAAACTTGTTTATATCACATATACAATTCTACAACTTGCTTCCTTTGATACAGGAACATGTTACTGAACTCTGTCAACATTTGAGGATGGAGATCTACCTCAATTTTTGTCAATAATAGTTGAAAGCTATTCTTCCTATGAAACAGTCCTTCACTTCTTGTCCTTGTGCATCTCTATACGCGTATGTAGGAATGTTTTGTCCAGGTGATAAAAAGCTAATGAACTTGCTTATTAGTAAGAAATATTTAAATCAGTATGTAATCCAGTGCATTTAGAAAAAATTGGCATTTCTCTTTTTTTTTAAACATCTTTATTGAAGTATAATTTCTTTACAATGGTGTGTTAGTTTCTGCTTTATAACAAAGTGAATCAGTTATACATATACATATGTTCCCATATCTCTTCCCTCTTGCATCTCCCTCCCTCCCACCCTCCCTATCCCACCCCTCTAGGTGGTCACAAAGCACTGAGCTGATCTCCCTGTGCTATGCAGCTGCTTCCCACTAGCTATCTATTTTACATTTGGTAGTGTATATATGTCCATGACACTCTCTCACCCTGTCACATCTCACCCCTCCCCCTCCCCATATCCTCAAGTCCATTCTTTAGTAGGTCTGTGTCTTTATTCCCATCTTGCCACGAGGTTCTTCATGACCTTTTTTTTTTTTTTCCCTTAGATTCCATATATATGTGTTAGCATACTGTATTTGTTTTTCTCTTTCTGACTTACTTCACTCTGTATGACAGACTCTAACTCCATCCACCTCATTACAAATACCTCCATTTCATTTCTTTTTATGGCTGAGTAATATTCCATTGTATATCTGTGCCACATCTTCTTTATCCATTCATCCGATGATGGACACTTAGGTTGCTTCCATGTCCTGGCTATTGTAAATAGAGCTGCAATGAACAAAATTGGCATTTCTTGAATGCAGATCCCTAGTTTCTCACAAATACCTCCCTCACTAAAATCCCTGCTTCTTTCTCAAAATATTGTCTTGGTGTAAGTGGATGGGGGAAACTTATGCATCGACAATTAAGATGTTGATTGTTATCAGCAAATTGCCCTGCAACAGGTTGCACTAGTATGTATTCCAACTAATAGTTTCTATCACTGAGTACATCAGTTTTTAATATTTGAAAAAATTTGCCAATCTGTATATTATTTTAAAGTCATTTATGGTGTTATTTGCCCTATAGTTTTTTTTTTTACTTTAAAATTCTAGTTTTTAATTAAATTAAATGTTAATATTATTTAATTTTATTTATCACTTCTGGTTTTTGTTTCATTCTTGAATAGGTACACTTTATTCATTCAAATTTTATATATATATATTTTTTCTTCTAGCATTTTGCAAGGTAGGCATCTACTGTTTTTTTCCACACCAAATGGTAACCTATTGTAGATATTCATTCTACTGAATAGGTCCATCCTCTGCGTTTTGATTTTGAATTATATATTTTCTACTCAAGTATATATATGTCTGGGGAAAATTGTATATATAATTGTAGTAATATATATACATATGTATGTATGTGTATGTATGTGTGTGTGTATATATACACATATATATGTATAGACATGTATATATATGTGTGTGTGTGTGTGTGTGTGTGTGTGTGTGTGTGTGTGTGTGTGTGTATATTCATTCCAGGGTCCTACTCTGGTTCCCTGATGATGCATTCCCACTTCGGTGCTATACTGATGTAATTGCCTCAGCTTCCTGATGTGCTTCCATACGTAGTAAGGCAAGATCTCCGCCATTATGCTGCCATTTCAAGATTATTATAACTAACCTCGAACCTTTACCTTTCCTTCCTGCTTCTTTTGCCTTATGAAGTCCCAGACCTCTTGGCAAAATCCACATGTTTTCTATCTTTATAATCTGATTCTAAAATCAAAACTTATTTGGAGATGTTTTATAAACTCTAGGAGATGTGAAAATGTAAACTGTGCACACCTTATAGGTAGTAGCATTTCTCATATAATTCTTACTCAACTTAGGTATAGGAAGGAAAACTGCAACGTTCCTATATTGTCTGTAACTATTTGTATTTGCCTCCTACAACTCGATCTTCAGATTATTAATAAAAATATATCCAATATGTAATCTAAGACATTTTCAAATTGCTTAGAGTATTTGAATATAATTCCCTACACTCCCTCAAAGACTGCTCTACCCGAAACATCCCTGATTCTTTCTTAAAGACGGTGTTTGGGTACGAGGGGAAGGTGTGCTTCTGCTTCCTCTTGCCATTCTTCCCTTACTCTGGCCTGCAGAGCAGTGCCCCTTGTCCTCGTGGAGCTGTCAGCCCTACTGGCATTCAGGGCTGTAGTCAGCATCTTTTCTCTGGGTGCAGACAGGGCCATGTGATGCTTTCTGGCTACCTCAGCATCACTTGAGCTCTTGCTGGTGCTGTCCACCCTCTGATTGTCTGACTGTGAATCCCATTTAGCCTGTAGCTCTGGGAGCAGGGCCCCTGAGATGATCTCCTTTGTCCAGTGTCCCAGCCAAATGTTCAGCTGCTTTGGCTATGCCTTCTCCACAGTAGACCCAAGGGCAGGGAACCCAGGAAACTAACCGTCTGCAGCCCTCAGCTTTCACATGCCCAATTTCCACATGGAAGTGGGAGCAGCCTATTAATCCTCCAGATTTAATAAGTAGGTAAAGGCAAGAATCCCTGGCCTCCATGGTTTCCTGAAGTACGGAATGCACTTCCCCAGCTGGGACATCCACAGCATCTGTTCCCTTCATGCCTTCCTCTCCCCTGACCTCTCCATTGCACTACCTAAGTGGGCAGCGAAAATTGTTTTCCTTTTACTTTTCATCTTCTTGACTCCAACTGACTTTAATGGGGGACAGAAATATGTCCTTGTACATTATTCAGATTGAATTTCATGTAATGGCATCCTCCAGAAAAAAACCATTGAATGATATGAGGATGGTCCCTCTTGGAATTGTACAACTTGGAGGCATCGATCTCTACACAATGGTGGATTCTTGCAGTGAGTCCAACTAGGTCAGTCACAGGAAGTGACTGAAAAAGAAGAAAGTAATTTAGCAAATCTTTTATGAGGACAATAGCCTGGTTTTCAGGGCCATTGTCCTACTGAATTGTGAAGGTCAGAAGTAGCTCCTTTTGGCATTTCTTCTATAGTAAATTCTATCAGGCAGACAAATACCTTGAAAAAACTGGAAATAAGGTGAAAGCCAGGTGCTATAAAAAGTGTAGGACAAATTACAGAATTTTTAAACATCATTCTCATTATTCATGTAGAACATGTAAGATGCAGTATTAGCATGAGAAGGAGAACACTGATCTCAAAGTCATTGTCACCCAGAGCCTCAGGTTTTGTTTATAGAAGAGGGTATAGTATTACCTCTTCTACCTCTTCTTTGGATTTCAAAAGGAGCCTGAAAAGCAACATTTAAAAGCCTGTACCATTAATCATATCTCTAGCCATCTCCTTCTCCCTTTTGTATTTCATCTCAGAGACTGATTTTAACCACACATTAGAGGCAGGAACAGTTCAATTAAGATCAATTCATATTTCTGCAGCCACTAGAAGTTAAAGAGTGGCAGGAAAAAAAGAAATGAACAGGCTTTGAAAATTTCCCAGTAACGGATATTGTGCTTGCAACATTCCATGTTTTCACTTAGTTAACATTCATAAGACTCATCTCCATTTGACAGATGAGGAAACTGAGGCTCACAGGAGTCTGGGAATGGTTTCAGCTTATGAGCTACCAAGCAGCAAAGATAGAGTTGAATTCCAGCCATGACAAGCTTTGAGGCTATTCCTCTTTCCAAGTCACTTTGTACTACAAAGAGAATGTTTCAAAATTTTTTTAAATGTACCTTCTTGCTCGTTAAAGAATAATGTAAGTGAGAGGTATGCGTGGGATGAATGTCATGCTGCTCTGTGGTTCACTGTCAGTAGGTTTTGGCAATTCCAGTTCCTGCAGGTTTTGCCATAATAATTTCAAGGTTAGGTAGTAAGAGTAAGTCAGTAAATCAGACTGTGTTTTACAAGAATAAATATCTGTGGTTCTCTTAACTGTGGTTTACGGCTACCAGACACCATATTTTCTCATCTCCTTCCCCTCACATATACACAATACCAGTGTTTAAATTGCATGATGACCATGTTCACACTTTATTTTTTATTTAACCGTGGCTTAGATCTTAGTTATTTCCAGGGAAAAAGTGACACACATTTTAGGAATACCTAGGTAGATTTAGGAATGATGTATTGCTCATTCAACCTCATTTAATATTTAGCTTTACTTGCGATTTAATTCCCCTGTCGCTTCCAAGCACTTTGGGTGACTAGGACTATGCAATTTGTGCGTTCATGTCACATTTTATATTGATCCTTCTGACATTATGTATCATGCTTCATGTTTTTATTATATCTTATCAGACCTGATCTTATCATAGGATGTTTCATTTTCTCTTATAACTAAGATTTACTGTACCCAAGGGTTCTCAAATTTTAGAGGCTATTTCATTTTAATTTTGTGTCATTTTTTGAAATGAGCTCCATAATATGTATGTAGCTTTGACTTGCTTCAAATTGAGGTTTATCATTAATCTCCTTTTGAAAGTGGGCCCAGCTTACTGACACCGGGTAAACGGTTACTTGAACAATGAATTGCAATGTCGTATTTACATCCTAAAAGCAAGAATTTTTTTGTAAAAAAAAAAAATTGCAGACACAAAAGGAAACAATGTTATTATGTTACCTGTGTCATGTTCCTTAAATGCCATATAGATTCCATTATTATTTGAATTAATTCCTAGCAGGGTTTTTTTTTTTTTGTAGGACAAGCGTCCTCATTCGCCTCTGAACTCTTTGCAGACAGAGCATGGCTTTTCCAAAGTTTAGGAGCTGCTGAAATGAGACTATAAATTTAATAGATATATTTGTAGCTCTATTTTTAAGGCCCTTGTGGAAATAATTTCCAATGAAGACACTGCTTTTTAGCTAGCATGTGGAGCCATAAGGGTCACCTGCTTTAAAACAAGGGCAGAATTTAAAAATAGGTACATTAGAAGGTGAAATAGTCATGTTTACAACAAACTTTTTCTCCTATGACTTCAGAATTCCATTACTAGGAATTTAAAACCTAAAGGAATCAGAGACACTTAACGAAGTATTAAGAAGTTCCTTGTGGTCTTTTTATAGTACCAAAAACATGGGAAACAATCAAAATATCCAATAACAGAAAACTGGTAAGGTACGGATTTTCCATAATAAGCTCCACAGTCCTTAAAAATTAATGACGAGTTTGATGATAAGAAATTATGTGGGGAAAGGTGTACAAAGTCAGGTTAAAAAATACAACATAAAACAACAAAGTAAAATATGAAAAATAAAACTGTCTACAGTTATGATGCCAATTTAACAAACACATTAAAGGCAAACAAAATGTGGGTAGCTGGTGGTCATTCATTTTGCACTTTGAATTTGGTGATAACAGTCCAGAGAGGACAATAGTGTACACTATAAAAGTTACTAGAATTTAAAGTTTTCTATCACATTGACAACTTGTAGGCAGGAATTTCTGTTTCAATGGTATTAGTAATATATGAAATTTATTTCCTTATTGTTTGAATTGTTCAAATTTTAATTTTAGTGATAATCTATTTTGAAGTTATATATTGACAAATAAGAGGTTTTATTTTAATTTTACACAGATTATGGGATTATGTAATTGATCAGGAAATGATTAGCATATGCAGTCTTTAGATATATTATTATATTTTTTAGTTTTTAAAATGTTTCTCTGTATACCCTGAATATAATGTTAATATTTTGATGAGTATTAGTATATAATTTACTACTTAAGTTGTTTTGGCTTGGGCTTTTTTTTTTTTTTTTTTTGGCACCCAGACTCAGTGCACCAACTAGATATGGAGAGCTTGACTATTTCAGCTGGGTGATGTGGTCCAGTAGAGTCATCATCCAAACTTTAACTCTCTATTTTATTCTTTTTTTTTTTTTTTAACATCTTTATTGGAGTATAATTGCTTTACAGTGGTGTGTTAGTTTCTGCTTTATAACAAAGTGAATCAGTTATACATATACATATGTTCCCATTTCTCTTCCCTCTTGCATCTCCCTCCCTCCCACCCTCCCTATCCCACCCCTCTAGGTGGTCACAAAGCACACAGCTGATCTCCCTGTGCTATGCAGTTGCTTCCCACTAGCTATCTATTTTACGTTTGGTAGTGTATATATGTCCATGACACTCTCTCACCCTGTCACATCTCACCCCTCCCCCTCCCCATATCCTCAAGTCCATTCTCTAGTAGGTCTGTGTCTTTATTCCCGTCTTGCCACTAGGTTCTTCATGGCCTTTTTTTTTTTTCCCTTAGATTCCATATATATGTGTTAGCATACTGTATTTGTTTTTCTCTTTCTGACTTACTTCACTCTGTAGGACAGACCCTAACTCCATCCACCTCACTACAAATAAATCCATTTCGTTTCTTTTTATGGCTGAGTAATATTCCATTGTATATATGTGCCACATCTTCTTTATCCATTCATCCGATGATGGACACTTAGGTTGCTTCCATGTCCTGGCTATTGTAAATAGAGCTGCAATGAACATTTTGGTACATGACTCTTTTTGAATTATGGTTTTCTCAGGGTATATGCCCAGTAGTGGGATTGCTGGGTCGTATGGTAGTTCTATTTTTAGTTTTTTAAGGAACCTCCATACTGTTCTCCATAGTGGCTGTATCAATTTACATTCCCACCAACAGTGCAAGAGGGTTCCCTTTTCTCCACACCCTCTCCAGCATTTATTGTTTCTAGATTTTTTGATGATAGCCATTCTGACTGGTGTGAGATGATATCTCATTGTAGTTTTGATTTGCATTTCTCTAATGATTAATGATGTTGAGCATTCTTTCATGTGTTTGTCGGCAATCTGTATATCTTCTTTGGAGAAATGTCTATTTAGGTCTTCTGCCCATTTTTGGATTGGGTTGTTTGTTTTTTGATATTGAGCTGCATGAACTACTTGTAAATTTTGGAGAGTAATCCTTTGTCAGTTGCTTCATTTGCAAATATTTTCTCCCATTCTGAGGGTTGTCTTTTGGTCTTGTTTATGGTTTCCTTTGCTGTGCAAAAGCTTTTAAGTTTCATTAGGTCTCATTTGTTTATTTTTGTTTTTATTTCCATTTCTCTAGGAGCTGGGTCAAAAAGGATCTTGCTGTGATTTATGTCAAAGAGTGTTCTACCTTTGTCTTCCTCTAAGATTTTGATAGTGTCTGGCCTTACATTTAGGTCTTTAATCCATTTTGAGTTTATTTTTGTGTATGGTGTTAGGGAGTGTTCTAATTTCATACTTTTACATGTACCTGTCCAGTTTTCCCAGCACCACTTATTGAAGAGGCTGTCATTTCTCCACTGTATATGCTTGCCTCCTTTATCAAAGATAAGGTGACCATATGTGTGTGGGTTTAGCTCTGGGCTTTCTATCCTGTTCCATTGATCTATGTTTCTGTTTTTGTGCCAGTACCATACTATCTTGATTACTGTAGCTTTGTAGTATAGTCTGAAGTCAGGGAGCCTGATTCCTCCAGCTCCATTTTTCGTTCTCAAGATTGCTTTGGCTATTCACAGTCTTCTGTGCTTCCATACAAATTGTGAAATTTTTTGTTCTAGTTCTGTGAAAAATGCCAGTGGTAGTTTGATAGGGATTGCATTGAATCGGTAGATTGCTTTGGGTAGTAGAGTCATTTTCACAATGTTGATTCTTCCAATCCAAGAACATGGTATATCTCTCCATCTATTTGTATCATCTTTAATTTCTTTCATCAGTGTCTTATAATTTTCTGCATATAGGTCTTTTGTCTCCTTAGGTAGGTTTATTCCTAGATATTGTATTCTTTTTGTTGCAATGGTAAATGGGAGTGTTTTCTTAATTTCACTTTCAGATTTTTCACCATTAGTGTATAGGAATGCAAGAGATTTCTGTGCATTAATTTTGTATCCTGCTGCTTTACCAAATTAATTGATTAGCTCTAGTAGTTTTCTGGTAGCATCTTTAGGATTCTCTATGTATAGTATCATGTCATCTGCAAACAGTGACAGCTTTACTTCTTCTTTTCCGATTTGGATTCCTTTTATTTCTGTTTCTTCTGTGATTGCCGTGGCTAGGACTTCCAAAACTATGTTGAATAATAGTGGTGAGAGTGAGCAACCTTGTCTTGTTCCTGATCTTAGAGGAAATGGTTTCAGTTTTTCAACATTGAGGACGATGTTGGCTGTTGGTTTGTCATGTATGGCCTTTATTATGTTGAGGAAAGTTCCCTCTGTGCCTGCTTTCTGCAGGGCTTTTATCATAAATGGGTGTTGAATTTTGTCAAAAGCTTTCTCTGCATCTATTGAGATGATCATATGGTTTTTCTCCTTCAGTTTGTTAATATGGTGTATCACATTGATTGATTTGTGTATATTGAAGAATCCTTGCATTCCTGGAATAAACCCCACTTGATCATGGGGTATGATCCTTTTAATGTGCTGTTGGATTCTGTTTGCTAGTATCTTGTTGAGGATTTTTGCATCTATGTTCATCAGTGATATTGGCCTGTAGTTTTCTTTCTTTGTGACATCTTTGTCTGGTTTTGGTATCAGGGTGATGGTGGCCTTGTAGAATGAGTTGGGGAGTGTTCCTCCCTCTGCAATATTTTGGAAGTTTGAGAAGGATAGGTGTTAGCTCTTCTCTAAATGTTTGATAGAATTTGCCTGTGAAGCCATCTGGTCCTGAGCTTTTGTTTGTTGGAAGATTTTTAATCACAGTTTCAATTTCAGTGCTTGTGATTGGTCTGTTCATATTTTCTATTTCTTCCTGGTTCAGTCTCGGCACATTCTGCATTTCTAAGAATTTGTCCATTTCTTCCAGGTTGTCCATTTTATTGGCATACAGTTGCTTGTAGTAATCTCTCATGATCCTTTGTATTTCTGTAGTGTCAGTTGTTACTTCTCCTTTTTCATTTCTAACTCTATTGATTTGAGTCTTCTCCCTTTTTTTCTTGATGAGTCTGACTAATGGTTTATCAATTTTGTTTACCTTCTCAAAGAACCAGCTTTTAGTTGTATTGATCTTTGCTATTGTTTCCTTCATTTCTTTTTCATTTATTTCTGATCTGATCTTTATTATTTCTTTCCTTCTGCTAACTTTGGGGTATTTTGTTCTTCTTTCTCTAATTCCTTTAGGTGCAAGGTTAGGTTGTTTATTCGAGATGTTTCCTGTTTCTTGAGGTAGGCTTGTATTGCTATAAACTCCCCTCTTAGAACTGCTTTTGCTGCATCCCATAGGTTTTGGGTCATCGTGTCTCCATTGTCATTTGCTTCTAGGTATTTTTTGATTTCCCCTTTGATATCTTCAGTGATCACTTCGTTATTAAGTAGTGTATTGTGTAGCCTCCATGTGTTTGTATTTTTTACAGATCTTTTTCTGTAATTGATATCTAGTCTCATAGCTTTGTGGTCGGAAAAGATACTTGATACGATTTCAATTTTCTTAAATTTACTAAGGCTTGATTTGTGACCCAAGATATGATCTATCCTGGAGAATGTTCCATGAGTACTTGAGAAAAATGTATATTCTGTTGTTTTGGGGTGGAATGTCCTATAAATATCAATTAAGTCCATCTTGTTTAATGTATCATTTAAAGCTTGTGTTTCCTTATTTATTTTCATTTTGGATGATCTGTCCATTGGTGAAAGTGGGGTGTTAAAGTCGCCTACTATGATTGTGTTACTGTCGATTTCCCCTTTTATGGCTGTTAGTATTTGCCTTATGTATTGAGGTGGTCCTATGTTGGGTGCATAAATATTTACAATTGTTATATCTTCTTCTTGAATCGATCCCTTGATCATTATATAGTGTCCTTCTTTGTCTCTTGTAGTAGTCTTTATTTTAAAGTCTATTTTGTCTGATATGAGAATTGCTACTCCAGCTTTCTTTTGATTTCCATTTGCATGGAATATCTTTTTCCATCCCCTCACTTTCAGTCTGTATGTGTCCCTAGGTCTGAAGTGGGTCTCTTGTAGACAGCCTATATACGGGTCTTGTTTTTGTATCCATTCAGCCAGTCTGTGTCTTTTGTTGGGAGCATTTAATCCATTTACATTTAAGGTAATTATCGATATGTATGTTCCTATTCCCATTTTCTTAAATGTTTTCGGTTTGTTATTGTAGGTGTTTTCCTTCTCTTGTGTTTCTTGCCTAGAGAAGTTCCTTTAGCATTTGTTGTAAAGCTGGTTTGGTGGTGCTGAACTCTCTCAGCTTTCGCTTGTCTGTAAAGGTTTTAATTTCTCCATCAGATCTGAATGAGATCCTTGCTGGGTAGAGTAATCTTGGTTGTAGGTTTTTCCCTTTCATCACTTTAATTATGTCTTGCCACACCCTTCTGGCTTGCAGAGTTTCTGCTGAAAGATCAGCTGTTAACCTCATGGGGATTCCCTTGTATGTTATTTGTTGTTTTTCCCTTGCTCCTTTTAATATTTTTTCTTTGCATTTAATTTTTGATAGTTTGATTAATGTGTGTCCTGGTGTGTTTCTCCTTGGATTTATCCTGTATTGGACTCTCTGTACTTCCTGGACTTGATTGACTATTTCCTTTCCCATATTAGGGAAATTTTCAACTATAATTTGTTCAAATATTTTCTCCATCCCTTTCTTTTTCTCTTCTTCTTCTGGGACCCCTATAAGTCGAATGTTGGTGTGTTTAATGTTGTCCCAGAGGTCTCTGAGACTGTCCTCAATTCTTTCATTCTTTTTTCTTTATTTTGCTCTGCAGTAGTTATTTCCACCATTTTATCTTCCAGGTCCCTTATCCATTCTTCTTCCTCAGTTATTCTGCTACTGATTCCTTCTAGAGTATTTTATTTTCATTTATTGTGTTGTTCATCATTGTTTGTTTGCTCTTTAGTTCTTCTAGGTCCTTATTAAATGTTTCTTGTATTTTCTCCATTCTATTTCCAAGATTTTGGATCATCTTTACTATCATTATTCTGAATTCTTTTTCAGGTAGACTGCCTATTTCCTCTCTATTTGTTTGGTCTGGTGGGTTTTTACCTTGCTCCATCATCTGCTGTGTGTTTCTTTGTCTTCTCATTTTGCTTAACTTACTGTGTTTGGGGTCTCCTTTTCACAGGCTGCAGGTTCGTAGTTCCCATTGTTTTTGGTGTCTGTCCCCAGTGGCTAAGCTTGGTTCAGCGGGTTGTATAGCCTTCCTGGTTGAGGGGACTAGTGCCTGTTTTATGGTGGATGAGGCTGGATCTCGTCTTTCTGGCCGGCAGGACCACGTTCGGTGGTGTGCTTTGGGTTGTCTGTGACCTTATTATGATTGTAGTCAGCCTCTCTACTAATGGGTGGGGTTGTGTTCTTGTCTTGCTAGTTGTTTGGCATAGGATGTCCAACACTGTAGCTTGCTGGTCGTTGAGTGGAGCTGGGTCTTGGCGTTGAGATGCCGATCTCTGAGAGTGCTTTTACCATTTGATATTACGTGGAGCAGGGAGGTCTCTGGAGGACCAACGTCCTGAACTCAGCTCTCCCACCTCTGAGGCACGGGCCTGACACCCGGCTGGAGCACCAAGACCCTGTGAGCCACACAGCTCAGAAGAAAAGGGAAAAAGAAAGAAAGAGGGGGGGGGGGGAGGGATTGAGGGAGGGAGGAAATAAAATAGAATAAAGTTATTAAAATAAAAAATATTAAAAATAAGAGATTCAAAAGTAATAAAAAATAGAAAAAAAAGGAAGAAAGAAAGAACAGAGCAACCAAACCAAAAAACAAACCCACCAATGATAACAAGTCCTAAAAACTATACTAAAAGAAAAAAAAAAAGGTACGGACAGAACCCTAGGACAAATGGTAAAAGCAAAGCTATACAGACAAAATCACACAAAGAAGCATACCCATACACACTCAAAAAAAGAGAAAAAGGAAAAATATATATATATCGTTGCTCCCAAAGTCCACGGCCTCAATTTTGGGATGATTCATTGTCTCTTCAGGTATTCCACAGATGCAGGGTACATCAAGTTGATTGTGGAGATTTAATCTTCTGCTCTTCAGGCTGCTGGGAGAGATTTCCCTTCTCTTCTTTGTTCACACAGCTCCTGGGGTTCAGCTTTGGATTTGGACCCGCTTCTGCGTGTAGGTCGCCTGAGGGCGTTTGTTCCATGCTCAGATAGGACGGAGTTAAAGGAGCAGCTGCTTCGGGGGCTCTGGCTCACTCAGGCGGGGGGCAGGGAAGGATACGGATGCGGGGCGAGCCTGCAGCAGCAGAGGCCGGCGTGACGTTGCACCAGCCTGAGGTGTGCCGTGCGTTCTCCCGGGGAAGTTGTCCCTGGATCACGGGACCCTGGCCGGGCGGGCTGCACGGGCTCCCGGGAGGGGCGGTGTGGAGAGTGACCTGTGCTCGCACACAGGCTTCTTGGTGGCGGCAGCAGCAGCCTTAGCGTCTCATGCCCGTCTCTGTGGTCCGCGCTGATAGCCGCGGCTCGCACCCTTCTCTGGAGCTCGTTTAGGCGGTGCTCTGAATCCCTTCTCCTTGCGCACCCTGAAACAATGGTCTCTTGCCCCTTCGGCAGCTCCAGACTTTTTCCCAGACTCCCTCCTAGCTAGCTGTGGAGCACTAGCCCCCTTCAGGCTGTGCTCACGCCGCCAACCCCAGTCCTCTCCCTGGGATCCGACCTCAGAAGCCCAAGCCTCAGCTCCCAGCCCCCGCCCGCCCCGGCGGGGGAGCAGACAAGCCTCTCGGGCTGGTGAGCGCTGGTCGGCACCAATCCTCTGTGCGGGAATCTCTCCGCTTTGCCCTCCGCACCCCTGTTGCTGCGCTCTCTTCTGTGGCTCTGATGCTTCCCACCCACCCCCCACTCCCACCCCCTGTCTCCGCCACTGAAGGGCCTTCCTAGTGTGTGGAAACCTTTCCTCCTTCACAGCTCCCTCCCAGAGGTGCAGGTCCCGTCCCTATTATTTTGTCTCTGTTTTTCTTTTTTCTTTTGCCCTCCCCAGGTACGTGGGGAGTTTCTTGCCTTTTGGTAGGTCTGAGGTCTTCTGCCAGCATTCAGTAGGTGTTCTTTAGGAGTTGTTCCACATGTAGATGTATTTCTGATGTGTTTGTGGGGAGGAAGGTGATCTCTACGTCTTACTCTTTCGCCATCTTGAAGTAAAAGGGACTTGTTTTGTATTTTGAAGAAAATCTTTTACTTGAAAAATAAACTTAGTAGAAACAATACAAAACATTAATTATAATTTTTATTTTACTGAAGAGATTTCCTAAAGTAGTGGTTTTGAAACTTGCCACAGAACAGAGTCTGGAGGGTACAGATTCCTGGGCTTCATCCAGCCTACTGTGTCAGAAATCCTGGAAATGGGCCCAGGTATTCACATTTCTTCCAAATGTCCAGAATGAGAACCTCTGGAACTAGAACAGAGGTGGTACAGTGTAACAGCTGAGAGAATTGGGTTGGGTATTTGACACACCTGGATTTGAATTCCAATTCTGCCATGAGTTAACTGTAACTGTACAACTTCGAAGAATTTATGTGTTCCCTCTAAGCCTTGACTTTTTATCTCTAAAATGAGGCTAATTATTTCAGTTGTGAGCATGGATGAAACAATGCTTCTATGGCATGTAGCACCACACTTAGGCACAGTGTAAGCACTCAAGAATAATGTTAATTAAAAACAAAAATAAAAAGTGCTAAAATAAAAATCTAATAAATTTCATACCAGTTACAATTAGCCTTGTATGATGATAATGAAAATCAACAGAAGATTTAAATTATCCCAGGTCAATTTATATACAGTTTTCAGGTTCTCATCGCTGAAGGGAGAAAAATTCTCCATCATCTTCTACTCTCCGGGGCATACTTTCAAAGGACATCATTTTCTATCAGAAATCACTCTCCCCCCTTTTTTTGGTTTAATTAAAAGGGATTGAATTTCAAGAGTCGCCACTGCTATACTGCTCTCAAAAACAAAAACAAACAAAAATCACCTTTTGTTCTTTGACGGGAAGAAAGGAAGGGGAGATTAGAAAGGTTAAATATCTGAGGACATGTACCCTCATCTCAGGTGCTCAGGTCAGGGTTGACCCCCGCGAGACTCCAGGTAGTGCCGGGAAGTACAAGAAAATTTCTGGAGGCAGCCAGGGGGCGCAACGAGCTGAATTCCAGCCAGCCTTCTAACTGGCAGGAAAAAAAAAAATAGTAAGAGGCAAACCCTTGTGAAATCATGATAGGGGAATCTAAATTGAGTTTTTGTATCCTGGAGCTTTTATAGATGACAAATCAATAAAGTGCATATTATCTGGTATTAACAATCTAGAAGATACATATTGTAGCTATTTAAAAACAGGATGATTGAATATTTCTTTTTCTAAAAGCATTATTTATTTTGTACTCACTTTCTATTTTATAACTTTTCCCTCAGGAAGAAATAACATAATTTTCAAAATTATTTGAAGTTTACTTTTAAACAGAGAAATGAGTTGTGTTATACTTCTGGCTGTTTTAAGGATGAATTGTGGTTGGCAGTTGAGTCAGGGATATTAATTTGGAGGCCATTAGGGTATTTTGGGTAGACTAGTCTTGGTATGGGTGTTTTTGTGAATTTTTCTTTACTGAAATTATATTTTATTTATGTCAAGTCAAATATATGGAGGACAGAGGTTGTCATGTATTTAAATTATTTGTTATTTATGTTAGTCATTCTTAGTTCATGAGGGCAGGGAAATGGGTGAGGTGTATTTGTGTTTTTGTTTGTTTTTTCCTACTGCTCTGCTACCAGTGGTTAAAGCAGTGCCTGGCTTCGAGTAGGCTCTCAATAAATGTGTTGAACATTGCACACAGGACATCAATAAGATATGTATACAGTGGCAAATGAAGATACCTCCACCCTTTTCTATGTGAAAAAACTCAGAAACCGAAAGAGACTGAAACACAAAGTAGCAGATACCTGAACACCTCAAATCACAAAAAACCGAAAATGATTAGGAAGGAGTGCCATGGGAAGAAAGGATCTGATTGGGGGCGGGGGAGGGGGAGTGGGTGGTGGGAGGGCACTAAAGGGAAGCCCTGTTGCAGCAGAATGCAGCAGAAGCCCCCATATCCAGTGTATACCAAGGGGCCAAAATAGCAATATTTTGTAACAAAAGATCAAGATGCACAGTTTACAAAGCTTCCTGATTTATAAACTTGATAGCATAGAACTGCAGGGATTGGAGGGTAGGGGGAGTTGAATTAGGTAACACATGTCATTTTTGCTGGGAGTCTTCTGTATGTGAGGTAAGGTCTAGGAGAAAGATAGGGGGGCGTAAAGGCTAAGCTACCCCCCGTCTCTCTCTCTGTCTCTGTCTCTCTCTCGCTCTGGCACTCGCTCTCTTTCTCTCTCTTGTCATAATAATCTCCACTCTGAACCAGAGCCGTTGTAGCTCTGGCCTCTCTCTATTATAAAGTCCTGAAAATAGTCCTGGCCTAGGAAGGACTTACCTAATTCAAAGTGAACAATATTACAAAAGAACCAACATGTCTATGTAAAGATATGTTGGTTGGGGAGGAGGGGTGGGGAATGGAGCCTGAAAAGCAAAAGGCACACAGAGAACACACATGAGAAAAGTGTTGTAACGGGGAGGATGGGTACTGTGACTAAGTATATTGCTACAGATTCAAATACAGGGACACCAGTTTGATTGCACTTTGCAGATATTGCATTTTTTACACATTGAAGTTTTGTGGTAACCCTGCATCGAACAAGTCTATTGTTGCCATTTTTTTCCGATAGCATTTGCTTACTTCGTGTTTCTGTGAACATTTTGGTAATTCTTAAAATATTTCAAACTTTTTCATTATTATATTTGTTATGGTGATCTGTGATCAGTGACCTTTGACGTTACTATTGCTTTGGGGCACCACAAACCCACCTGTATAAGAAGGCAAACTTAATCAATTAATGTTTTGTGTGTTCTGACTGATCCACTGACCGGCCATTCTCCATCTCTCTCCCTCTCCTCAGGCCTCTCTATTCCCCGAGACACAACTATATTGAAATTAGGCCAGTTAATAACCCTACAATAGCCTCTGAGGGCTCAAGTGAAGACTGATATGCCTCTCACCTTAAATCAAAAGCTAGAAATGACTAGCCTCAGGGAGGAAAGCATGTTGACAGCTGAGATAGGGCAAAAGCTAGACATATTGTGCCAAACGGTCAAGTGTGAATGCAAAGGAAAAGTTCTTGAAGGAAATTAAAAGTGCTACTCCAGTGACACAAAAGATAAGACAGTGAAACAGCCTTATTGCTGCTTTGTAGAAAGTTTTAGTGGTCTGAATAGGAGATCAAACCAGCCACAACATTCCCTTAAGCTAAAACCTAATCCAGAGAAAGACCCTAACTCTCTTTAATTCCATGAAGGTTGAGAGAGGTGAGGAAGCTGCAGAAGAAAAATTTGAAGCTATCCGAGGTTGGTTCATGAGGTTGAAGGAAAGAAAACCGTCTCCGTGACTTAAGAGTACAAGGTGAAGCAGCACGTGCTGATACAGAAGCTGTAGCAAGTTATCCAGAAAATCTGGCAAAGATAATTAATTAAGATGTCTTCACTAAACAACAGATTTTCAATGAAGACAAAACAGCCTTATCTTGGAAGAAGATGCCTTCTAGGGCTTTCACAGTTAGAGAGGAGAAGTCAGTGCTTGGCTTCAAAGCTTCAAAGCACTGGCTCATTCTCTTGTTAGGGGCTAATGCAGCTGCTGACTTTAAGTTGAAGTCAGTTCTCATTTACCATTTTGAAAGTCCTAGGACCCTTAAGAATTATGCTAAATAAACTCTGCCTGTGCTCTATAAATGGAACAACAAAGCATAGATGACAGGAAATCTGTTGACAACAGGTTTTACTGAATATTTTAAGCCCAGTGTTGTGACCTACTGCTCAGAAAGAAAGATTCCTTTCAAAATATTGCTGCTTATTAACAATGCACCTGGCCACCCTAGAGCTCTGATGGAGATGTACAACAAGATTCACGTTGTTTTCATTCCTCCTAAGGCGATGTCTATTCTGTAGCCTGTGGATCAAGGAGTAATTTTGACTTTCAAGACTTATTATTTAAGAAATACTTTTTGTAAGGCTCTAACTGCCGTAGATAGTGATTCCTCTGATGAATATGGACGAAGTCAATTGAAAACTTCCTGGAAAAGATTCACCATTCTAGATGCCATTAAGAGTATTTGTGATTCATGGGAAGAGGTCAAAATATCAGCGAAGGAGTTGATTCGAGCCCATGGATGACTTTGAAGTGTTCAAGACTTCAGTGGAGGAAGAAACTACAGATGTGGTGGAAATAGCAAGAGAACTATAATTAGAGGTGGAAGCTGCAGATGTGACTGAATTGCTGCAATCTCATGAGAAGTTGCTTCTTATGAATGAGCAAAGAAAGTGGTTTTTTGCGATGGAATCTACTCCTAGTGAAGATGCTGTGAAGACTGTTGAAATGACAGCAAAGGATTTAGAATATTACATCGACTTAGTGATAAAGCAGTGACAGGGTTTAAAAGGATTGATTTTGAAAAAAGTTCTACTGTGGGTAAAATGCTATCAAATAGCACTGCATGCTACAGAGAGATCATTCATGAAAGGAAGCGGTAATCGATGTGGCATACTTAATCGTTGTCTTATTTTAAGACATAGCCACGGCCACCCCAGGCTTCAGCATCCACCACCCTGATCAGTCAGCAGCCATCCACATGGAGGCAAGACCCTCCACCCAGCAAAAAGATGACAACTTGCTGGAGGCTCAGACGATGGTTCGCAATAAAGTGTTTTTTAATTAAGGTACATACATTGTTTTTTTAGACATAATGCTGTTGCACACTTAATAGATTACAGTATAGTGTAAGCATAACCTTTATATGCACCGGAGAACCAAAAAAATTTGTGTGGCTAGCTTTATTGAGAATTTGCTTTATTGCTTTGGTCTAGAACCGAACCTGTGATATCTCCAAAGTGTGAAAAGCCCTTTAAAAAATTTGATACAGGGATATGATTTCAGGTAAGAAATTATAATCACGTTCCAACAGAAACAGATGATAACCGAGTTGGCAGAGCTTAGGAAGGAACACAACCAAGCCAACAAAACGCCTTAGGGACAGTTTAAAACACAGTGAAGATTATGGAAGCCAAGACAGTGAACACACAGACTGGAAACTGATAATATATTAAATAGGGTTATAGGAAAAAAGGATAGATACTGAAAACAAAGCAGTGCCAATATATCAATACATTTCGTACCCTTGAATAAAAAAACCCTCCTACTAAGGTTGGAACTGAAAACATCTTCTAGAGTATCGTTCAAGAATCCATTTTTGAAACAAAAGAAGAATTGAAACCATATCATGCCTCAACAAAAATCAGTAAGGTATAGTTAAAACTGAAACACAACCTAGTAAAGTTATGAATTTTAAAGATAAGAATATAATTCTTTGGGCATTCCAGCAAAAAGGTCAAATAACTTATAAGGTAGAGATATCAGGCTGGCCTTAAGGATCACAACAATATATACCATTAGAAAGCAGTAGAGGGATAAATTCACAACCCTCCAGGAAATAAAGTGTGAGCAAAATGTTACACCTAGACAGATTGTTGAACTAGAAAGGCAACAGCAGGTACTTTTGATCATGCAAGCATTACAAGAATATATTTCCTATATATGCACCTTGAAGAAACTGTTAAAAGATAAACCTCAGTTGAACACTAGTTGAATAGAGAAACTGTAACAGGAGGAGAGAAGTGAGCCTAAAATTCATTTAACTTGAAAACTAAGGAAGAAACAACTCTTGGAATCACATTTTCAGTCTATAATGTGAATAAATGACAACAAAGAAAAAATACAACTAATGAAAGTTGAGAGGGAAATTAGATGTTTGTGTAAGAATATCAGTTATTTCATCTTTTATAATCAGAAGTCTAAAAGTCTCATTTCTATATGATAACTCAAACAGTTGGGACTGAGTATAGTTTAAGGTGTAAAGTAAGCATTAGAAGAAATAATACTTATAGGAGTACATACTAAGCTGGTGTTGGAGAAAAGGAATTGGAGATTTATTAAACCATAGTTGTCCCTAGTGTCTACAAAATAGAAGATTAAACATAAATTATGTTGTAGGTATAAAATAAAACACTAATATGTCCCAAAACAGGATAGAAAGTTTCCAAAGCATAGTAAGCTACCCAACCCACACAGAATGAAGCAAAGAATTATACAGAACTTAGAAAAAATAAAGCAATAAAAGAGGAAACATAACATGTGATGCTGGAATGAATATAAATCCTATATTTTTAATATAAATGGCATACACTTACTGAAAGAAAAGAGACTCAGTCTCTATTACAAAGCAAAAGCCAAGTAGTGCTGTATATATGTGATAAATCTAAATCAGAAAGATTAAAAGTAAAAGGATTGTAACACCATACTGAGCTTACACATATGAAAAATAAGGTTTGTGCTCTTAATATAGGCAAAGATAAATCAGGGCAAAAAGCATTGATTGTGATAGAGAAGGTGTTGTGAGTTGAATTGTGCCCAGATACATTCACGTCCTAACCCTCTCCGTGTGAATGTGTGACCTTATTTGGAAATCGGGTCTTGCAGATGTAATCAAATTAAGATGAGGTCGTACTGGATTAGGGTGGGCTCTGATGCAGTCACCAGTGTTCTTATATGAGAGATTCTTGGACAAAGACACACATGGAGGGAGATGGATGTGTGAAGATGGAGGAGGAGATTGACGTTATCCCACCACAAGCCAAGCAACACCAGAGATTGCTGGCACCTGCCAGAAGTTAGGAAGAAGCCGGGAAGGATCCTCCCCTAGAGTCTTCAGAGAGAACATGGCCTTGTGGACACCTTAATTTTGGACTTCTAGCCTCCCATACTGAAAGACAGTAAATTAATTTTGTTCTAAATGACCGAGTTTACGATACTTTGTTGTAGCAGCCCTAAGAAGCTAATAATATGCAAGGGAAACAAAATTTCAGTTAATGTAGTTCATAAAAAATACAGTAAACAATGAAAAACTAGACAAAACACTTTGGTTATAGGAGGGAGGAATTTATCTATCTCAGGCCATGAAAGACCAGGTGTACAAAAGGTAAGTGACTAAATGGCAGATTGGTGAAGTCGATATAATTTAAATGGAACAGTATCTAGACCCTGTGCCAATTAAATATTTATTAAAAGAAGAAATTCTAAATATAGACCTATTATAGACAACTATGTCTAACCCCAATGCAGTTAAACTAGAAATGAAGATCAAAATTCGAAATAATGGCTGACCACCTGGTAAAATAAATGAGAGAGAGCAAGAGGGAGAGAAAAAATAGGTAACATAGGTAGATGGGTATTGATAGACGGAGAGAGAGAGAAATCAGGAGAGCATGTTTCTTAATTTAGATCAGCAAAGAAATCAAAATAAAAAAGTCAGGATATATAAAAAATAATGACAAAGAAAACACTATATAAGGGAACGTATGAGATACAACTAAAAGAGTGCTCAGAAAAAATATATGTAACCTCAAATGTTTATATTGTAAACAGGTGGAATGAAAGTCAAAGCTTTGGACACTTAAATCAAAAAATAGAAAATTAATATATGCATATGCAAGTATGTATTCCCCCAATGCCTATATTTGGCCTATTGGAAAAATATTATAACTCTCCACTGAAGCTAAGAAGAAGACAAGAATGTCCTCTGTCAAAAATATAAATGTGGCATTAAAAATTGGGAAGAACCAGATAATGTTATCATTATTTGCAAAAGATCTGACATAATGGAACGATGCAAGAGAGTCAGCTGGGACTCACAATGCTGCCTGGGAGCAAAATTAATATACAAAAGTCAATAGCCTTGTTAGATACAAACAACTCTATTTTAAAGTGGCAGAAAATACTTCATTTATAATAGAATTGTTTTCTAAACTGCAGTTATTAAATCACAGTTTTCTGCAGGCTTACCTATTTATATTTGAAACAGAACTTTTGAATTTGCCCATTTACATAGGTCAGCTAATAAATCCTCCAGATATTTAATTTGTACACCAGATATATCTAACCCAGAGGCTCCGGTCTATCTTGATTTAACTTGTTACTGTATTTCTTTATTTTAGAATAGCCTCACTATTTACTGCAAAGACTGTAGTTTTCATTAAAATCCCATCATGGACATTGTTATTCCCTCAGTAGATATTTGCTTGAGCTCTGGATGTATGCAATACGGGTCATATTTGTATAGAAAATAGTGGAAGAGAGAACTACATGTAAATGTCATGTTCTGAAGTGCCTTATAATCCTCTGATATTTTTCTGTAATGTAAAATATTTATTTACATTTATGTTCAACTTACGTTTATTGAGGGACAGACATTGGGATATAAAAATAAATCAGCCATGGTCACTGATAATCTCAAAGGGTAGAGAGACACACATTAATGATTAATGATAATACAATGTGGCAAATGAATTTATAGAAAGACTTACATGAGCAAAGAGGCAGAACATACACTCCCATCTGGAGAGTAGAAAAGGGGGAACCTTGCTGGAGATGGTGACTGAGTCTGAAGAGCTGGATTGGACTTAACTAGGGTAAAGACAG
Source organism: Balaenoptera borealis (assembly GCF_965194805.1). Taxonomy (NCBI): domain Eukaryota; kingdom Metazoa; phylum Chordata; class Mammalia; order Artiodactyla; family Balaenopteridae; genus Balaenoptera; species Balaenoptera borealis. Next base: position 13,965,521 of record NC_138869.1, on the reverse strand, counting down.
AATATTGCAGAGTGGTAGAGCACTAGTATTGAAGCCCAGAATCTAAAACTTACTAGCTGCATGACCACAGGCAAGTTACTTAACCTCAGTGTTTAAAATAGTGGGGTTTTTTTTCAGTTTGGACAGACTTCTTTTTTTTTTTTTTTTTTTAATTTTTACTGGAGTATAGTTGCTTTACAATATTGTGTTAGTTTCTACTGTACAGCAAAGTGAATCAGCTATATGTATACAATAAATATGTGATTTTAATGTTGTGTTTAAAATAGTTCATGCCTGTCAGTGTTGATTGAGTATTAAATGAAATGTTTAGAACAGTACCTGGAGTGTAGTAAGTATAGTATCGGTATAAACTATTCTTATTTTTATTACTAATTGGGGTCAAAGGGGAGGGAAAGAGCCTCACAGACAAGGGAGTAATATGAACAAGGACACAGAGGCAGGAAAACCAGCCCTGTTGCAGGATAAAGTTCAAGGGAGGAATGGCAAGAGATGATGCTGGAGAGGTAGGCAGAGACCAGTTCACCGTGGCCTTGAATGTCATCTCTAGGCAGTTGGAAATCATGCTGATGTGGAAGTTCTCTCTGCAGGAGAATAACACAGTCAGACTTGGCATTCAGAGCTATCACTGTGGGAGTTTGTAGTGGCTAAAACTGGAGTGAAGTAGTTTAGGCAAGAAATGATGAAGGTCTGACTAAAGGAATGATACTAGAAAATAGAGAGGATACAAGAAATGGAAGACATATTTAATGGGTAATATTATCAAGTCTCAGCGGATAGCTTATTATCTATTGTGGAGAGACGGGGGAAGCCTGGGCCCCATGGATTTCAGCCTGAGAGGAGGTTTTTGTGGTTATCAGCAGCAGACAACGTCTGTGGTCAGGGAAGATGAGGATGAGGGAGAAGACCCAAATAGCATTACTCACAATCTCCTTCCTCATTTTTTTGAAATGCAGAACCTTTCTTTAAACAGCTAAGCCTTTGAACTTGCTAAAATGTCAGCTCAGTTGAGCGTTACGTAGAATAAGAAAGTAAAAGAGTCTCCCCTGACAAATTATGCCTTCTCTCTGTCGATGTAAATGCTCCCATACATAACCCTTAAATTTCTCCTCTATTTCTGAGGAACTGGTTGGGAGCTGAAGCAGGCTATAATAATTTAATCTCTACATAAATTCATAAAATGGAAGTGACAGGACAAAGTTATACCCTCCTGTATTCTGAATGTTCACATCTCATTTCTGGATAGCACTGAATCTTTATCCTTTAAAAGAACATCACATTCTTTAAAATTTGGTAATTTTCATCTTATTTGATTTGATGTGGCATTCTGAAGAAATTCAGGACGTTTTCCATCTCTGCTTTTAGTCATTTGAATTCTATATAGATGCTTTCAGGGTCTTAGTTGCTGAATCTGCATTGTTGACATGAAATCACGAGCCTTTTGATTTAATGTAAGAGCTTCATTATTCTCAGCTGTGTCGTTTGGTGCCTGTATCTCTGCTGCCTGAAAATGCCATCAGGATTCATCAAAATAAAACTCTCTTAAAATTTACTTTCTGTCTATAAACAATAGGAAAAGTAGCTGGAAGGGTACAAAGAAGTCTAAAGAGGATGCACAATATAAGTGGGGAAACTGAACAAGAATAAAATATGTACATATTTTTTGTCTCGTGCGAACATTTTGAAAATTTCTGATAAATTCAGAGAACAAAGCCCCATTTCCTTTCCATAGAAGAAGAGTTCAGATTAAAGACATTAGCGTAGTTTTTCCTTTTAGTTTGTGTTTATGTTGTATTCACAAAGTTAAAATACATGCTTATTCCTACAACATTTTTATCTTTATTTGTTATGTACTATTTACAGATAGATCAAATTTAATATAACAGAGAAAGTAGACCAAGCGTCATATACAACTGTACCTGAGAAATCAGGCCGTGAAACAGAAGGGGGTTACCTAAGACTTATATTTTCCAAAATGGCATACCTACCATTGGTGATAGAGTAACAGGATTGGGAGTATGATACTAGAATGGAATTAAATTACATGGAAACATACAATAAGGAAAATGTTCGTTTCAGTTTTCTTTCGGCGCTTCTGATTACTTCAAGGCACTGGTGTGTTGAAGCTGCCTTGTAGACATCACAAAAGCTGATTGCTTGCATCTCCTCCCATTTATGTTCAGTAACGTCCGTCACCTTGGGAACTTGAAATTGGCTGTGGTAGGAGGATTTACACCACAGAAATCATAAAACGCTACAGTGGCCACCCTCCTCTCTCAGGCAGTTGCTGTGCATTGACCAGCAGGTCGCTGGTGAAAGCGGATGGAGGGCGAACCTCTCTTTAATGACCAGGGCCTGAGCCTTTTGTGGGCAGGTAGACGCCGAACACCATTTTCCTTTCATTGCCTTTAGTTTTAGAATTGTCTTTCATTTATGCCAGGTGATACAGGTTTTCCTTTATAGAAATCAAGTGTATGAAAATATGAAGTGTTTTTCTTTAAATATATCAATACTTAAGTCAATTCAATAAGGAATGAGCCTGGTTTAAAAAAGAATTGGTAATAAAGATGATATGTAAATAGACCAAAATCAGGAAAGTCTTACTGGTCAATCACAATTTGTGAGCACCCTGCCCTGTACAGTTTCCCAGTATTTGTCACTGTATAGTCAGCGGGCCTGAGTTCTCAGCCACAATTTTACCCTGTTAAACTTGCCTGAAGGAGTGAGGCCAGCATATCAGAGAAATGTGTTTGTTTCCCGTCTGTCTGTATCTTTCTTTTTCGCCCCCGTGTAAGTTTCTGTGACACCTGAAGGGGGGGTTTCTCTTTTGCCAAGACTGCCCTCCCTTGAGTGGTTCTGTCTCAGTGTTTGCAGGGGTTCTGTGGTTGCCTACCTTAAACGTATATCTCCTTTCCTCCTGGCTCCCCTTGTTACACCCTGGGCATCTTCCCAGGGCTGCTTTTGTGAGAGCTGGAGTAGGATTGCTGGCTGGGGAACCGAGCCTCATAAGAAACTTTGTAGCTTCAGAGGCTTTGCTTGTGATTTTCTCTTATTTGTTTGTGTGAAAAGGCAAGCAGATAGCATGCAGGTTGGAGACTAGACTCTGGCAAATATATTATCACTGTAATATTTACTTTGATCATCTCCTTTTGACCCTTTTATTGATATCTAAGATATATAAACAGCACCAACTCTTTCCCATAACTCAAACCAACAGCTGATTTATATTGCACCCTGTAGTCTTCTACTGACGTGGGTATCAGTAGACTGAAAAAAGTGTGCTATTTAATCCCTTTTCTGACTGTTATTCTCTTCAAAGACAGTATTTTGGGGAAGATATAAAGGTGAAAATGTAAGAGGATGTGGAAAATAGTTTTAAAATGTGTCGATGTTCAATATTTAGAAGTCAGGAGTTAGTTCTCTCTCCCTTCCAAAGACTTCTTTCCTTTGGTCTTCAGTCTCGTAAATAAGCCCAGAATGAAGACAAAATACTTTTAGAAGAGTTGAAATAGAGGATAAGATTAAACCGTTGTTCCTATAGCTGCCTCTTTCCCAAGCTCAGTTTTCACTCCCTTGGGACAACTTTTCTGACTAGCCTAACATTTTCAGGCAGCTTAGATGACCATTCCCTGGGCTCCCATAGCATTTTATGTCTAAATCTGTTGTATTGCATTGAATTAGACTATAAATTTTTTGAGTATGCCTCAATACCCACTACAGCTCCTGATACAAGGTGAAGCTCAGGTAGTGTTGGTAAAAGGACTTTGTATAAACAATTTTCCCCAATGTAAGACACCTGCTATCTTTTTGTCATAGAGAAAGTGATGTCTACTTTCCAGCTTGATTGCCCAACATCCATTCTTTAATTAAATGAATTAAATGATATAATTTTAAGCTGCCTATGATCCACAAAGTGTGGGGATCACACTTTGAGAATTACTGTCAGTCCCTCCTCAGCACCTCTGCCTCAGCTTTTTCTGGTTAGATGCGTGTTAGGTAGGACCATACTGTCTTCCTTGTTTCCCCCACCCCCAGATCTGTGCCCTGCACATAGTAAGCCTTCATGGAGTTGAACAAATAAATCGAAGAATCTGCAAATGCTTTGCAAAAGTTAAGAGGATTAAAGTGTCATTTGTAAAGTAGTGGCATATGAAAGATTTTGGGGTCAGGTGGAGACAGTTCTGTTTCCAGAAGTGTTTTGACAAGAGCACTAAATGAAATGCCTCCAGTGAATTTGAATTCATTGTGAGTCAGACAAAGGGTTGCTGTAAATTATTCTGTTGTCATGGAATATCAAGGAAGTTGATGGATAAAGGGACATACTAATGAGACGCTAAGTGACAGTATGAAATGAAATCAACGGTCTCTAAGAGACTTCTTTTGAACGACCTTGGGAAAGCATCTATTCTCATCATTGCCGATTATCAGGATTACTAAGCTTTGTAGGAGGTGCATTAACTCAAAAGGATCTTGTTCTTCTGGACCATATCTTCCCAGATAGTGGGAAGAAAAGTGGTGAGAGATCATTTTGGGAGTGTAAAAAGTGATGAGTTATTATTCATGATAGGTTTTACTGCTATGCCCTCTATAGCCACATTTATGTTTCTAAGCACCTTCATACCTAATAATTTTTGCAATCCCCATATAACCCCTGCAAGGTGAGAAAGACTATGATTTTTAGGTGAAAAAGAGAACCTGAGATGTGGACTCTTTAACTAAGGGTAAAAGAAAACTTTTAAATGAAGCACAGCTATTTAGAAATAGGGGTAAGGTGAGAAAATAAGTACCTTGATTCATAAAAAGGGGTCCTTCTAGAAAGACCACACCAATGATTTAATTGAAAAATGAAGATGCAATCAATGTTCATGGTGTGGTCTGTATTGAGGTTTTTTCTTTATTTATCGTTGGTCTTCTTTGACTGGAATGTAAACTCCTCAAGGGTAGAGACACCCTTTGGCTTATCTTGACAATGGCTTAGCACAATCCTTAAACAAAACAGGCACTTACTGCATGTTTGGTAACTGAGTGGATTCATTCTCCTTTAACTGAGTTCCTGCCATGGGCCAGGCACCAATAATATTAAACACAGTTGTTGCCTCAAGGAAACTAATCCTTGATGCCTTGAGATCATCTTACAAGCGGGGCCAATTTCTATTTTCCCTTGCTACACATGAGTCTTTTATTGGCCCTGGGTTAATAATCTTGCAGCAGCTAAGGAATGTTGATGGCAAATAAGATCAGTTAATTTAATAAGAAGCAATAGAACATAATGATTAAGAAAATGGACAGTGGAGCCAGATTGCCTTGTTCATTTTTTGGTTCTGCCGTTCGCTGCCTTTATGGCTTTGAGCAAGTTACTTAACTTCTCTAAGCCTCAGCTTCCTCATCTGAGATGGGGATAATAATGTCTATTTTTGTTCTAAGGACTTAGTAAATTAATATGTGTAAAGTGCTTAAAATAGTGTCTCATGTATACTCAGTACGGTATAAGTGTAAGTAATAATTATTGTATATAGCCACAAGTGAGAGTTCCACACAAAATCAGATTCCGTATAACTTATGTTACTGAAATTCAGGGGATAATCCAAAAAAGCAGTCATTGCCATTGAGAAATATAAGGGATGCAGGGTGAGAATGTCTTACATGTATGAATGCTAAGCTAGTATATTTTGCCTTTACTTTACCGTCAAACTCATTGGATTGTACATGGAGAAGACATTTCAGTTTCAAGGTAGCCAGAATGAACTTAGGGAAATGAATAGCTTTTATAAGATATCATGTAATAAAGCGTAAAACCACCTTTGATAAGTGTGTGCTGAAGAGTTTGATGTATGGTTCCACACATGGTAAGCATGCCTTCATTTAAAGGGACTCAGAATGTTTCCCCACAACTCCAACAGCCAAGGGAGGAATAAATAAAGAGAAGCAGCTGCATCTGAAATGGGGGTTATGGGTATATCATAAGTATTGCCTTAGCAGCAGTAGCTTTTGGCTCAAAGGATTACACTAGAATCACTCAGAATCACAACTGAACAGAGATGAAATCTAGTTAAAAACTCAACATCTGAGCAGAAAGTAATTGAAATTTTTTAAAAAATGCACAGCAAGAAGATTGGTCAGTATAAACCCTAATAACTCCGTACAAGCAAGAAATGATTCCATTTGAACAACCCCATTTAAAAAAATAGTGAAAATCTTTTTATATTACTTTATTTTGTTGGTGCATCACTTCTGTCTTGTGAAAATGTTTGACATCTCTAACTAAAGTTAAGGATACTAGAAAAGGTGGTAATAGCAATAATAATTTAGGTTATACAATGCAGTAACATGGCGTTTGAAATGTGTATCTTCATGTTAACCAGAAAACAAGTTTTCTAACCTTAATTTTGCACATAAAGTATCTGTATTTGGTTAAATGTTCCTCAAAACCCTTTCCAGATTGTTAAAGAAGTCATCATGCTCTAACTTGAGCTGTTTAATCTTGTTTATTTTCTCTTTATATAGCAGCCACTAGCTGTTCCCGCTTTCTCATTTCCAGACCTTTCACAATTATTGCCAAAAAGCATACCCATTTGATTGTTCTGTTGTAACTTTGCTACTTCTTTTATTATACTGCTTGATCTCATTTCTGCTCATGTGGAATTCAGACTGTTAATCTTTTAGGTGGTCTGTTAACCTGCAGATGACATTTTTCTCTCAGCTCCATCTAGACTTCACCATTTAGCCACACGGGCTCCCAAACGTCATCTGCTCTTGCTCACTGAAAATTCCATACTTGTCAATCTGCACTAATTTAATCTAAAAGTATCCTACTTAGTGGCTCTTTTATATTTCCTTGTTTATTTTTCAAGGCAAAATCTCAGATTCTAAGTTCTTGGCATGGAAAAATATCAAAGACCTAGTATTAACTAAAAAGAAAGTCCATAAAGTATTAAGGCATTATGGAGAGTATTATCCCATTCTTATTCAAATAAAAACGATATAATTTGTGCATAGAAAAACACAAAAGGACTAGATCAACCAATTCACTGATTATATCTTTGGATGGGATTTTAGGGCATTTTTAATTCTTCTATATTTTATTTTTATACATTTTCTTTGTCAGTATGTACTAGTTTTATTATCAGAAGAAAACAATAAAGACTTGTTTTTCTATTGACAGAAAAAGAAATATATCTATTTTACTGAAAGAAAGAAAATAACTGTGAGGCATATTCTGTGAGCTTAATGTTGATAAACATTTAGTACCAATTATGTACAAGACAGAAGAGTTAACAGAATAGAGAGAAATGAAAGATGGGACTCAAACCCTGAAGGTGCTTGGCATTAACCTAGACAATGCAGTGAATTGTTAAAAAGTCATAAAACCCTAGTTATTTGTTTATTAAAAAAATACTGAAGCACTTTCTAGTCAGTGCCGGGAACTCTTCTTGGCATGCAGATGTCTTCTGAACTGTCAAATCCTTGTATTTTTGCAGCTAAAATTCTAGTGGAGGAGGCAGAGTACCAACAAATGAACATACTACCTGGCAATAATAAGTGTTATGAAGAAATACAATGCAGAGTAAGAGGGGAGAAGGTGATAGGACAGTGACATTTTGGCTAGCGCCTTAAGGAGAGCCTTCTCTTTTAGAAGAGACACAATGTGAGGTGGCTCTATCAGAGAAGAGCAGAGGAAGGCACTAGAGCAAAGACCCTGAGGCAGAACATGTGAGCAGCATTGAGGAACCCCAAGACCCAGTGTACCTACTGGATGCAAATCAGGAGGCAGTGCAAGGGGGAATGAAATCAGACAGACGGAGTGAGGGGGGGGGAGACAGACCTACAGAGCCCTGCAGGCCAAGGCAAGAATTTCATAGTTCATAACAGTGGTTACAGGGAGCTATGGAAAAGTTGAGGGAAACAGGGTGAAATAATTTTATTTACGTTGTGAAAAAATCGTCCGGCTCTTCCCTGGAGAATCGTGTTGGAGGTCGAGGAGGAAGGCAGATGACCTGTTTGTTGAGAGATGACGGTTTAGGCCAGTGGTTGGCAAACAATTGCCCACAACCAAATCTAGCCCGCTGACTTCTTCTTGTTTAGTCTGAGAGCTAAAATTGATTTTCACATTTTTAAATGGTTATATAGGTACCTACATAGTTTCTTTGATTTTGCCTGTTGACCTGCAAAATTGAACATATTTATTACTATCTAGCCCTTTAAGAAAAAGTTTGCCAGCTTCTGGCTTAGGCAACAATATCAGGCCTTAGACCCAAGCAGTTTAGTTATTTATTATTTCTCCATGCAAATTTTCACTCTGGAGAGGAGAGAGAGAGAAATGATGATTGGCAGATGGAATGAGGGACCGAACATGGAGAACAGAGAAGTAGTTGGATTTAGGCTCTATTTTAAAGGCCAAGCGACAAGATTCACTTATGAATAGGGTGTGGCCTGTGAGAGGAGCCAAAGATGAGTCTGTGAATTAAGTTTTGGCTTGAGCAACTGGCTGTATGATGGGGCCCATTTATGAACTGGTAATGAGTGGGAAGGAAGTGTTTGGACCAGGGTGGGGGAATTGAGAGTGTGCTGTTTTGGATATGTTAGTTTTGGGATTCCTACTAGCTATCCTTATAGAGATGTCTAATGAATGCCAAGAAGGTGATTCAAACAGTACGTGCTATGGAATTTCAGAAGAGGGCTGGGACATTGGGGCTGCCGCATAGTGTCGTTGGCAGATGAGTAGGACTAGTAATTGTAATTAAAATAGTAATAATAATTAAAAAAAATAATAATAAGGCCTTAATCTAGCTGAAAAATTGTGTAAAGTACATGGCATCCATGAGCATGCACCTGGCAGACCTCCAGTTACAAGGAGCATAACTTACCAAGGACCCCGGCTCCTGAGCTTTTATATCCATTGTAGTGGTTGCACCGACTGCTACAATGGGTGACTCTCAGTAAAGGACTGAGCATGGCAGGGATTCGAAGGCAGGCGGAACTCCTATAAGGGCTGAGTATGGCTCCAGGACACCCCCCGGTCTTGCTGAGACTTCTTAGAGTATATGGCAGTTAAGGGCATTTCCACCCAGCCATGCTTCCAGAGTCAGACTTGCATGACGGTCCAGTGACTCCACTTTCCCAGGTCCTGGCCCTTTATCTCTCACACAGGCATTTCCCCCAACTCAGTCCTTGCAAGTTCAATCCCATCTGATTTCCGCTTCAGATACCCAAACTAAACTCAGTAGCTAACACATATTATCTGTTTAAATCCTGTTTTAAGACCATCCAAACAACTCTCTAAAATAGGTTCTTCATTACTCTCATATTAGAGACCAGGAAAATAAGGACTGAAGAGGTGAAATGATTTTTATAGGTTTCAGCCTTAATTTTCACAAGTTATTATTGAATGTCTGCTGTTGTCAGAAACAGGGGATAGAACTGACTTTCTAACTCTAAAGCATATGGTTAACCAGTATGTTACTGTAGTAGTTCTCAGGGGCATTTTTCCCATGGGATATTTAATACCATCTGGAGACATTGCTGATTGTCACAAGGGGGTGGGGATATTTTGGGTAGAGGCCAAGGATACTGCTAACCATCCTATAATGCATAAGATAGCCCATCAACAAAGAATTGTAGAGCATCAAATAGCAATAGTATAGAGGTTGAGAAATCCTGCATGACACCAGTAGACTCTTACAGAGATAGCAAAGGAGGCAGATCCCCAAGGTTTATGTGAGTAACAGGAGAAGCAGGACAGCGTGGGAAGAAAAGTAAAAATAAATACATAAATGCATATGTATAGATAAATTCACTCTCAGCTTCTACATATGGAAGAAGTAGCAAAAATAATTAATTGTAATGAATTAAATCTTAAATGTCTAATGTGTGCAAAATCTCACACTCTGAATAGCCAAGCAGAATAGGAGACAGAAAAAATAATTGGTTTGGGTTAATTTTAAAACCAGTTGACTTTTGCTGAGCAAATACCATTTGAACATTGCCTGGAAAAACAAAATCAGTTTATATGTGTATTTGCATGCTTAATTATGTGCTAATCATTTTACAAGATATATACTAATATTGATCTCACTTTAAAGATGAGGAAACTGAGACTTTGTTGCAGAAAGTAGTTGAACTAGCATGGAACCTAAAGTCTGAACCTGGGGCCTTGTGCTCTAAAACTTTATTCTAGAATGGCTGTGAGAGGTGGAAATAAGTGACTTGGTTATTAAGAACATTTTTCAAATGTTAAGACAGTTGATGTTAATAATTCACAATTGTTTTACACAATTGTTTAACTTATCCAAAGCAACTATCCATTGCTTTGATTTCTCTTTATGCCACCATTTTCTTCCACTTTATTGTACACAATTCTAGGTAGCTCTTGTACTTGAACACAGGGTTTTATTAAAAACAAACAAGGAAACAGAAAGGCAACAAGAAACAAACAACCGCAGCAGTTTTCTTTATTTCGGCATGCATATGTGTTGTGTTGTATATATTACATATGAATAATTACATACTTTGTAGAAGTATGCACATTATTGATTGAATTCATGCTTAAGATTTTCATGAAGCCATCATTTTCCACAGGAAATAGTTTCCTTAGAGGGTTCTAAAACTGTATTTTTAGAACAATAAACAATAGCTTTATCATTTCTTGTTAGGCCATTTATATAGTATTTCTACTGTAGAGGGAACTTAATAGTCATCAACAGAGATATTTACCAGGACTTTCCTAGAGAACTCAGGAGCCATTTGATAAAAATCAATATGAAACAGTGAAGGAAGTATTTTGGTCATCTCTTTCTGGGTGCATTTTCCCCCCCATTACATTGCTGCTTTATTCTCTTGCACAGGTTTTATTGGATGTCATACAATTAAATCCCCATGCACAGTTCTTGGAAAATTTTACACTGTTTAGGCCCATGCAATTTAGACAAATAGTATGTTTTCAGACTACATTTTTTATTATGCAGAAGAAAGGGAAAGAAATGAAGACTAGCAAGTTAGTTACAGAAAGGGCACAAAGTGTTCTCAAGAAAGTTCTACTATATTTATTTATTTATTTATAAATAGACTGGACTAATAATGATAAAACAAATCACAATGGCTAAAAATTATTGTTCATTTTCTATGCTAAGCATTTCATGTTCACTCTTACTGAGCCCTCACACCACACGTGCTAAGAAGTTGTTTCTAAATTCTCCATTTTACAGATGAGAAAAAGAGATACATGATTAGGCTAAGAAACTTGTTCATTTAGTAAGTGGCAGAGCTAGATTACAAACTGGAGTGAGCTGACTACACACGGGAAGATCTTGACCAAAAGAATTGAAAAGGAGTTTGTCCTTTGTCTACTGCATCTTGTATTGAGCCTCATGCAGTGACCGCCAGTTAATAAATAACTGGGCAGAATGGCACACACCACATTAACTACTTGGAGTTAAGAAATCAGTTAAGGATTCAGTATACTGGGCTCTAGCCTACAGGATTAGAAATTTTGGAGGATAATTAAGTCTACCTCTTTGGGCTTAAGGAACTTCAGTTGTAAAACTGAATGGACTACATTCAGTATGTAATCTCTGTTGTCCTTCCAGACAGCCCAAAAATACTCCAAAGGAAATGTCGTAGGGTTCAATCATTCTTCATGCCTCTTTTAGGTGCATTCCAAATGTGTAGAACTAGAGACATTCTTTGAAACTAAAGTGTGAAATATGAAGTCTGAAGAGCTGCTCTCATAGATGGGCGTTCTCCCATGCCGTCTGTTTAGAAGCACAGGAATAAAATTAGATATCTGCTCAGTGTGGATCTCACGTAGTTGACCTGATACCGAAAGGATAAATTAAATATGAGTTAGTAGGGGCAAGGCCAAAAAATAATGTATTCTAGTATAAAATATTTCTACTTCTCCACGATGATGTGTGCAAGGAGATCAGTGTCCCAGAACATGAATGAGGATGGCTACAGAAAGGTCATTTATTAAGTGAGAGAATCTTCCATGTGCTAGACACCTCGATCTGCCTCATGGTGGAGCCACACTTTGTTAAATTGAACCATGCAAATTTAAAATAGTGAGCCGCTTAAGAATATGAAAATAGCCTTACTTTATGTATAATATTTGAACAAGGAAAATTCCCCCAAATGAAAAATAGAATCATTTCATTCAAAAACTGGTGATTGAACTCCACTGGGAACTAGCTGTACCCTCCAGATGGTGAAGCTAGTTTAGCTAGTAAAAAGAAATACCCATCTCTGCCTCACAATTAGCCTTAGTTTATTTGACATCATCTGGACCACCATTCCTCTCTCTTAAGGTGAGAGTCTTGTATCTCATTCAATCATGACATGAGCCCCTGACTCTATGTCTAGGCATCTCTTATAAATATAATGTGTTAATGTTTCCATCTAACAGTTAAGGTACTAGTGTCCATCTTTAAAAGAAAGTGTATTGAATCATGTAGGTGAGTGTGAAGTTTATGCATGTAGAATTTAAATCTGACACGTGACACAGCCCAAACTGACTTTTGAGGTTTGTACAAGACCTTGCTTAAACTTGCAAATGATTATCTTAAAAGCTGAAATCTTGCACATGAAAATGGAGCTACAGTGTGAATTAGTTTTTAGGCATAATGGTGAATAAGCATGTTCAAAATTACATAAAATTGTTTAGTGAAAAAGGAATCCTGTAGCAGAATTATTATACAGTTCAATCTATCAGAAACTACTCTTTGAAGGATGTGCAGTTATCAAAGTATACGTGCTTCTATAAGAGGTACATTGGTCTTTAAATGTAGCTAATTACAAAGGAAGTAGAGATTTAATTTGCTATTTTTTTCATCTTCAATATTATCGACATCAAAAAAAACATTCAGAATGCTCATAAAAATTGCTTTCCATGTTTCTTATGACTAAAAACTGTTTCTTAGCAATTGGATTAATTCTCATTTTCTGAAACATTTGCCAGAACTCTGAGATGAAAGGAAAAACATTCTTATTATGTGCCCTTCTTGAGAGAGCAGTAGAGGCAAGATCTAAGTCCAAAATTATTCATTTCTGCTTCCATTCTTTCTTGAAACCTTTTCCATGGCTGTGATGTGCAAGAAATAGCTGGAGAATTTTTATATCCACCCCTTCAAGTAACACGAATCATCTGTTCCCTTTTTTTTTTAATATAAATATGAAAGAGAGAAACTGTCCATGATGATTTGTGGAGAGTAGGTGTGTGTGAGATCTGCTATTTCCATGGTTAGTTCAGAAGTTGGTGTCACGATTGCTTCCTACACAACAATATGGGAAACCACTTAGCAGCAGGAATCCCAGTTGGCAGAATTGCCAGTTGTACCTGCTAAATAGGCAGTTATTTGGGGGAGAAATCCTCAGGACACCTTAGAGAAATCAGTCAGTGTTTTATTTAGAAATTAGAGGCTCCTCTGAAGAGGGATTATATATATAGGAAGTACACTGGAGCACAACAGTGAGTGATGACGATGATGGTGATTACATTCTTATAGCTGTGTGCAGGTCTTTCAACAGACAAAAAACAGTTCTTCAGTAAGCAAGAGTTTTGTTGAACAAGAATGAACCTCAAAATTAAAAAATATATATATATTAAACATTTCAGAAGTTGTCTGGAGAAAATTTGGGGTAGGAAATGATGACTTGAAGGTAGATTGGAAAATGATGTTCTGGGATTCTAAGGGTCATCCAAGATGACCGTGAGCATTGCTTTGCTAGGAGGTCATTTTTACCAGCAAGGCATGGAGACTGCAATACCTGCCTGTGATGGCTGGTAAAATGTAGACTGAACTATGGTGTTAGTGTGACAGCGACAAGGTCACTGGTTTGAACAACTCCAGGGCTACACACTTCCATTCATGTATTCCATGAAGTACCATGGAATAAAATATTCTAGAAAGAAACAGTTTGGAAAGACCATCTTAAGCTAGCCTTCATAAAATCAGAGTCCTGGTCTACAGGGTGTGCGCTGAGATCAGTATCGCTTGGTCCTTGCTCTCATAACATTTCTGTGGAGTTGTCCTTTCCCCCTTTTTCTACTATTTTATGACATCAGAATTGGTCTTCTAAGGTGCCACGCTCCCTTCTCCCTGTAGAAACTGATTGTCTCTTCTGAGAAAGCTGTCAGGTTTTCTGATCCACCCAGTAACAATAAATTATCAGTAAATTCAGTTTTAAAGTTATTGTTCAGGTGTTTCAGTGCTGCTCACTGGTCCCTTGCAGGCCTTTCCTGGAACTGAGCATGGCCTGAATTTGGGAGCTACTCATCGTCCAAAAATAATGGTTTTCAAACTTTGTCCTGACTGAACAATCCTTCGTTCAAAGAAGTACTTGCAACGACGCCTAGTAAATAAAGAAGAGGTGTTGTTGCTGAGTTTGGAGCCTTGTCTGCTCCTTGTCTCCACCCACCCGTTGCCTTCTCTTGTCCACAGTAGCCACTGAGGGAACTCCATCTACCATCTTGGGCTCTGCCATATCCAGTGTTAGAAACACTGCTTAGACAAAAATCTATTTCGTCGTCTTTAAGTCAATTTCTGGAGGTCTATTATCATGGTAGTTGAAATTGTTCCCTTTCCCACTCTAAAAATAATCTCTGATTCTAACTCATTATCTAAAACTAGCACTGCAGTATTGACCTGAGCCTGTAGAACTGTATTATTCAAGAGTCTTTTGGTTGCAAGTGGCAGAAAACCCAACTCAATCTGACCTAAAGGGATTCTATTGGCTGACATAGTTGAAAAACTTAGGGGTAGCACTGGGTTCAAGCATAGCTGGCCTCCAGAAGTCTTTTTCTTTCTCTCCTCTTTTTCTTTTTCTTTTTCTTTTTCTTTCTCTTTCTCTTTTCCTATCATTCATAGCACTCTGCCCATATTGACTTTATTTATGGGCAGGCCCTTCTTCATATGGCAGCTCCCAAGTAGTCTTTGATGTGCTTTTTCCAATAACTGTAACAGAAATTTTAGAATTGTGACTCATTAGACCAGTTGCTTTTTTTAGTTAATAGACTTTATTTTTGAGCAGTTTTAGATTTACAGATCAATTGAGTAGAAAATACAGAGTTCTCATATATTCTTTTTCCCTACACAGTTTTTCCTATTAACATTTTGTGTTAATATGGTGCATTTATTACAGTTGATCATGTATTGATATATTATTATTAACTACAGTCCACAGTTTACATAAGGGTCCACTCTTTGTGTTGTGCAGTTGTATGGATTATGACAAATGCTCAGTGTCATGTATTCGCCATTACAGTATCACGAGCAATAGTTTCACTGCCGTAAAATTTCCCCCTGTTCCAACTATTCATTCTTCCCTCCCTTCTGCCGAACCTCTGGCAACCAGTGATAGCTTTGCTTTTTACAGAATGTCATGTAATTGTAGTCTTTTCAGACTGATTTCTTTCATTTAGCAATATGTTTTAAAGTTTCTTCCATGTCTTTTTGTCCATTTATTTTTATTGCTAAATAATATTCCATTGTATGGAAATAGCACAATTTGTTTATCCATTCACCTTTTGAAGGACATCGTGAATGCTTCCAAGTTTTGGCAGTTTTCAGTAAGGTTACCATAAATATCTGTGTGAGATTCTTTCAAATTGAGTGGATAAATACTAAGGAACATACATTTTGGATGGTATTATAAGACTATGGTTAACTTTGTAAGGAGCTGCTAGACTGTCTTTGGGGTGGCTATATCATTTTGTATTCCTACTAGCAATGAATGAGAGTTCCTGTTTTCCATATCCTGGTCAGTGGTTGTTGTTTCAGTGTTTGAGATTTTAGCTATTCTAAAAAATGTGTAGGGGTGTCCTGTTGTTTTAATTTGCAGTGCCCTAATGAGATGGGACCAGTTTTAATTGGTGTGCATCCTTGAACCAGTCTCTGTAGTCAAGGGGATGGAATATGTTGATTAGTCAGGTCTATGTCTCAGGCCTAATCACTCAAGCAGAGACCACAGGATATGCAATGATTTGCAATTACCAAATTCACAAAAGAGAAATGATTTGCAGTTATCAAAAAAGAATATAGGTGCCACACTGGTAAATACATCATATAGCCTCAATCAATCAATCAGTGAAATATCCTGACAAAAATATAATGGTATTAGAAGGAATATTCATATTTCAGTAATTCTCAGATGAAAAACTCATGGTGTATTTCAAAGGTCAAGGAAAGAGGAAAGTATATGGAAATGTAATTGATTTTGGTTTACTGTTCTTGTATCCTGAGATAAACAAAATGTGATAGATCCATACAATGGAATATTATTCAGCCAGAAGAAAGAATGAAGTATTACTTATTCATGCTATAACATGGATGACCTTAAATTGTTATGCTATGTGATAGAAGGCAGACACAAAAAACCACCTACTGTATGATCCCATCTATAAGAAATGTCCAGAATAGGCAAATTCACAGAAACAAAAAGTATCTTAAGGGCTGCAAGCGGCTGGGGAGAGGAGAGAAAAGGAGTGACTGCTAATAGATACATGGTTTCTTTTTGGCATCATAAAAACCTCAGGGAATTAGATAGTTGTGATGTTTCTACAACTTTGTGAACATACTATAAATCATTAAATTGTATATTTAAAAGGGTAAATTTTATGGCATGTGAATTTTATCTTAAAAAGAATTGAAAGCAAAAAAAAAAAGGAAAGAGGAAAGAGGTGGTGTCCATATGGAGTGGAGGTTGGGATAAGTGGCAATGGGAGTATTGGGAGTATTGATCTCAATTTCTATAATTTATTTTCAGTATTTATTTTCAATACATTTATTTTCAGTATTAATTATTTGCTGTGCATATTGATTCATGAGTATGTATAGCTCCTTTCTGTGAGAAACATATCACATAGTGGAGAAGAAATAATCCACTAGAGGTCTTTTATGATTTAAATTAAGCTATTACTCAATGTAATTACTAGTCTGAATGTTTTAAAGTTTCTCTAAATAAGAACTGTGGAGGCTGTTTACAAGATGGTTCATTGCATGATTATGCATAATCAGCAATGACTGTGAGTTAATGATCACAGTGTGTGTTTTAGTTGAGAACATAATTTTGTCAATGAATATACAATGCTTATTAATTCAAAGAGTTTTTTATATATGTTGGTTCAATAAGTGTTCTTTGAAACTAATATATTGGCCAAGTAATAGGTTGCTAGTCTAAATCTAAATTGATGAGTTTGAATCTTGCAGTAAGAAGGAGTGAGCATGGGTTAAATGTACATAAATATTGGCACAAGTCAGTGATATGGGTCTGGGAGAAAATAAGGGAGCTAGTAAACATTTCATGGTTTTATTATGATAGCTGTCCAACCATCGATTTATCTTGGGATTGATCATTAGCAAAAATGTAAGCCATATGGCAACTGACATTTACAAATGTGCTTTTATCTGTCAGTTTTATTCACTGAGGACAACAAGTTAAAGATTCAACATTCTAATAGTTTTTAATGCAATGTTCTGAAGATTTCATTCAGTAATAGATATAGTGGTGACAAGAAGAATCTTTGCAGTATCATGGAAGAATAGTGTTAGAAAAGAATTTGAGTTGATGATAGACTGCATTTATTCCATTCAAGGATCTGTGTTTATTTCAGCCAAAGTTCTGAAAGCATCTGCAGTTGGTTATTTCTGAAATGCATTGGAAAAAAATAAAAATAAGAATACATTTACATAGAGGACATAGATTTTCACATACTATGTGAAAAACTAGATTCAACCTATGTCAAATAGCCAAGAAATGAAAAATTTGCTAAAGAGAGAAAATCTTATATATTTATGTAAATTTCATCATTCCACTAAATCCTGTCACAGTAGCTATAGGCTTAATCAGCCCGCCTTTGTATTTAAAAGGAGACAAGCTATTTTTGCTGCTATAACAGTAGAAATAAGACAAAGGACCATATTTCCTGGCTATGAATTAGAGAATTTATTCTGAGTTCATTCATTCACTCAAGTGATTTAAGATATAATTTAACTATGATTTAAGATATCACTTAACTCTCAACTTCTGATAATGTTAGGACTTTATCATACATTTCATTTTATTATCTTGTTATCATAACTGTTGCTGTTGTCATTGTCATTGTCATCATCAACACTTTATTTCCATAGCGTTTTATAATAGTCTAGTGGCACACAACCCAATATAAACAAATCAAACATGATGCCATATTTTTGTCAAAAATTGTCGTTGGCTCTGAATCTACTAGAAGAGAGATAAAAAGGAGACTCTAGATTGAAATGAATGGATTTAAAGATGGAATCCATCACATATGTATAACTACCAGAATAGTTAATTTGTGTCACTATGTTTTACCATAGTTAGAACATTGGATTGAGGGTAGGAAAGTATAGCTTGTTCGTTAAATGATTTTCCAAAAACCACTTAATCATTCTGAGTCTTTATTTTCTCAGCTGCAAAATTGAGAGAACGGAGTGGAACTTGAAGTCAACATGAATACTTAGCTTATGTAGCTGCTGTCTTTCAAACCATAATGGAATTGTCACAGTGGAATGTCACTTCACTTCTGCTGACATCTCTATCACTGTTTCAGTTTCTGAAAGAGATGCCAACACTCTACCCAGCTCTTTCAACTCCACTCTGAGATATTTAGCAGCCTGGCTTTTCATTCTCTGTCCAGAACAAGATCATAATTTCTTTTGGGGTGCTTTATTTTAGAAGATTCTGGCTGTGGAAAAGGACAAACAAATATAAAAAGACAAAGCAGATATCATGGGAATATTTTTTAGAATGCGTGCAATCATAAATGTTTCTAAAAAAGCGTACTCTTAAAACTTGCTGCTGGTATTTGCCCAGATTCTTTTATTCAGTTTGGTCCAGAAAGGAGGGTGGTTGTTATTTTAAGAGCAAATATAGGACTCAATATTTCATTTATTCAGAAGGGGGCACACTTGTGCTTTTAATAGCCGATGTATTCAGATTTGCTAGTATATGAAATTTACACAGAAACTTTTAGGAAATGATATAACCATTCCTCATTATCAGAGTTTCTTAAGATATGTATGTATATACACCACTTCAATACTTCTTAAATATGGAGAATAACAGAATTCAATATGCAGATTTCTTTTGAGGGAAGAGCTTCTTCATTTTAAGTGCAGAGTCTTATTAAGTTGAAAACTTTGCATTTTGGTCTGATAATTATTCAACACAATTAGCTTTGCTGTTCATAAAGAGTTTTATAATCATGGAAATAACATTCCTTTGACAACCTGTCATAAATTTTAGTTTAGGCTCTGAAGATGGCAACCTTATAGCCTTACGAATGTTTTCCTCACTGGTCGTCATTAAAATAATGACATCATTAAAAAATGTCATCTTCTGTATGCAAATATGACACAGGCCCACGTGGAGGAAGAAGAGTTATGCAATGAGTTATCTTTCTACCAGTGAGTTTAACTGTCCGAAGCCATAATTATCTTTTTCAGGAAAGCAGGGTGAACCTTGGCGTGGTATTTGCCTAAGGTTAGGAGTTTGGTCTGAAGCTTCTGAAAATCATGTCTAGCACCCACAACTTTGGCCTCAGTGTTGTTCTACCAAATTTAAGTATTTGATCCAGAATGATAAAATCTAGAACCGTGTGGAAAAACTAATTGTTCAGTAAATTCTTATTGAATGAATAAATAAATGAAAGGTTGAAAGTTTAAATTAGTGAATGATACATTGGATGGATGATCAGATGGATAGATAGATGGGTAGGAGGACATACAGATGGCCAACAGGCACATGAAAAGATGCTCAACATCACTAATTATTAGAGAAATTCAAGTCAAAACTACAATGAGGTATCACCTCACACAGGTCAGAATGGCCATCATCAAAAAGTCTACAAATAATAAATGCTGGAGAGGGTGTGGAGAAAAGGTGACCCTTATACACTGTTGGTGGGAATATAAATTGGTGCAGCCACTATGGAAAACAGTATGGAGGTTCCTTAAAAAACTAAAAATGGAATTGCCATATGATACAGCAATCCCACTCCTGGGCATATATCCAGAAAAGATGAAAACTCTAATTCAAAAAGATACATGCACCCCAGTGTTCATAGCAGCACTCTTTACAATAGCTAAGACATGGAAACAACCTAAGTGTCCATCAACAGCTGAATGGATAAAGAAGATGTGGTATGTATATACAATGGAATATTATTCAGCCGTATAAAAAAGAATGAAATACTGCCATTTGCAGCAACATGGGTGGACCTAGAGATTATTGTAGTAAGTGAAGTAAGTCAGATAGAGAAAGATAAATATCATATGATATCACTTATATGTGGAATCTAAAAATTAATGCACATTAACTTATTTATAACACATAAGCAGACTCACAGACACAGAAAACAAACTTCTGGTTACCAAAGGGGGAAGGTGGGGATAAATTTTGAGTATGGGATTAACAGATACATACCACCACATATAAAATAGACAAACAACAAGATTTACTGTATAGGACTGGGAACGATATTCAATGTCTTGTAATAACCTATAATGGAAAAGAACCTGAAAACTAATATATATATAATCATTTTACTGTACACCTGAAATTGACATAATATTGTTAATCAACTACAGTTCAATTAAAAAAAAAAAGATGCCTGAGATTGGTGTGTAATACATATGTCTAGTCACAAGTTATGTCATTATCTACTTGCATGTTGCAAAGTAAGTCACTTTTGGCTTCTGAATTTCAGCTTCTTCATGTAGTGTAAAGAGGTACGACTACCTAAATTCTAAGCTCTCTTTCAATCCTAAGGTGACAAGATTCCATAAACATATGTATACGAGACACTTTCTGATATGTTTTCTTTTCTCCATCCTCTGCAGCCAGTCCATCAGCCATTTATTATTTGCATATTGGGTCTGAATACTTCCCTCCATGGCAGCCATCCCAGTCTGTACCACCATAGTTTTCACCTGAACTCCAGCCGTTCACTTAAGTGGTTTCTCTGCATTGTTACATTTGCCCCCGGGGCATCCATCTTGACATACATAGCCCACAAAGTGACATGTCTTAGAAAACAGCTTAGATCATGTTACTCCTACGTTTGAATCCTTCCAATTAATGATCATAATGGTCTGAATAAAATCTGAATTTTAACCTGATTCGTAAGGTCCTGTGTGAACTGGCTCCTATCTAACTTCCTCTTCGCATGTCATTGTCTTCATCATTTATAGTAGATCTTTCTGATCACTGGACATAGCAAACTAACTCCCACCTTAGGGTTCTGTAGTCGATCGTTTTGCAAGTCACCTTTCTTAGAAATGCACATACCTCTGACCTCTAATCTTTCAGGATAGAGAACAAATGTTGCCTAAGAAAGGCTTTCCCCGATCATCCTAGTGTAGTACCTCCAAGGCACCCCCATGCATTTGTATCCCATTACCCTGCTTTATTATCTTCCTGGTGCTATGTCCCTCTCTAAATCATCTAGTTTATTATTTGGTTTCCTACTTTATAGTCTTTCTCCACTCTCGTATGTAAGCTTGCTAAGGACAGGGGTGTGTTCTAACTTGTTCATTACTCCATCCTTATTGTGTAGATACAGTGGTAAACACATAGTAGGTGCTCAGGAAATATTTGTTGCATGTTAACAAGTAATCTTCCCTCCAACCTTAAATGAGAGTTTTTGACTGGCGCAGTGATTCATATTCACCTCCGCGGATTTGTATAATACCATTATGAAATGTTGCTGGGTGTGTTATCTGCCTCATAGGGATATAAAGATGTTATAAGGATTAAATGAGATAATGTGTATGAAAGTTACTTTGTTAGAGAAAAAAAAAAACCTTATAGTAGTATTTATGATCACTCTCCTGATTTCACAGGTGAGCAGGTGAGAAACCTGGAGCCCCAGTGGGTACGTAATCACCCAAGGGCACAGATACCAGCTTTTATATTTTCTGCCAACCATCACAAAGGTGCTTTTACATATTGTTTTTCCCCTTTGTGCTGAATGTCCCTCACTGAAAGGTCATAAGGATCACAAAGATGTTTCTGAAAATTAGAAAGGGAGGAATAAAGCCACTTTTTGTTGAGAAAGGGCATGCAGATCAGTAAAAACAGCCACAGGGAATATAGGAATGAAAAATTCAGGGTAGAATTTGATCTACTGGCCCAGATGGTAAGGGAATAAACTAGTTGTGATGTTTAATGTGAAGCTATAGAAAAGTTAATAGGTTTGTGAACAAATGTTCCAAACTCTCAGCTCAGGGTATGATTTCCCAATTCAAGAAACTTTTCTACCCTGAGGGTAACAATTTTTACTCAGCTTTTGTGCAAAGAAACTGCCGCTATTTCATATTTTCTTTTCTTTTTCTGTTTCCTTAATAAAAGTATTCAGTATTACTTGGTGGAGTTCTGCCCTATTGTTTGATATCATGACACTTTCTTCCAGGCAGTGCAGTGTCCTGTCGTTGGGAGCCATTGGTGCTAACCAGAATGGTGCACAGTACCAGGGGGTACGCTAGTATACTGAGTTATAGCTCATATTCTCGTGTAATTCACAAACCAGCCCTTTAAAAGAACTCAATTTCGGACCTGTGTGATGTCATTTGTAGTATACTTAAGCCACACTTTATTTTTAATTTGATATATGCTCATTAAAAATATACATTATCTTACTTGCTTTAGGGTCACACAACTAGTAAGTGAAGGAACTAGTCTTCCAAACTCCATTATTTGCATTTTTAAAAATTGTTCAGCATTTATATGAAGGCAAAAATTAACCTTCCAGCTCTGTTATCAATTTCTATATCCCAGTGGATATACCAATGTCCTCTGAAGTTGCGTAGCTCTGATTTGTCATGAGGTGGCAATGTAACAACACCTTGAATTGGATCTATGATGAACTCCCCCACCTTGGTCAATTTCTGAAGGAGCTGTCCAGAGCTGAGTTTGCCACGGAATGGCCACTGAGTGAGGAGGCATGAGAACGGACTTCTAGGGCTTGAATATTTGATTTTATGCATATCTAGGCTTAGCTTCTAGCTGAAGAATCTTAATGTGGAACCCTAGGGGAATTTGCTTTCTGGATTTCAAATACAAAAGTTCAAAGAGGTCAGGTTCTATTTAAAAAGCCCACATGCAAAAGTAAGTGAAGTACCTTGAAATTGCCAGTGAAGAGGTCATCCTGAAATCTACAGAGTAAAAAAATGAGTTATAGAGGAGGAAAATATGTTTTCAAATAAGGGAGTGTATATTATAGCTTTTTAAATTCCATTCATTCAGTGAAAGTGAATAAACAGGGATAAAAGACCTTGAACAAGACTCTTTCATGTCTGTTTAAATAAGAATTTGATTCAATTTGTGGTACTATTAAATAGGAATACAATATTAAATAACTTAAAATTTATGATGGTATTTCTTATATCCAAATATGTGAAAAGAATTTTATATAATTTATTATGGCTCATACTGAGGTGGCTCTGAAATTGTGAATTGTGAACACTGTCTAATACTTTTCCCTAAAATATTAATAAATTTATACTTATATATTCTTAAAAATTCAAATATTATATTAAAATAATGTTCATATTATCATTTAAAGATCTAGAATGTAATTTCCCAGCCTTGATTTTAATTCCATTATATGAAAGCTGAAAATATAAGATTGTAACACTTTTTTTAGATTGTGGTTATTTTTTAAAAAGTCATTCACCTGTAGAATCATTCAGTAAATATATAGTGGCACATTCCAAGTTGTGGTCACGTGGTTCCAGCCTCCATTAGACTTATAGTCTAGTGCAGGAAAGGTTAAGTAAACTGAAGCTTAAAATGCACGATAATAAGTGCTATGATGGGGTTGGTACAGCGTATTATAATCACACACTGCAGGATCCTCTTATTTGAATTTGGTGGGGGGGTGGTCAGAGAGAGTTCACAGGGAAAGTGATATGGAAGGTGATACCTAAAGTATTAGTAGAATTCAGCCAAGCAAAGAGATGGAGAAGAATCTTTCAGTCACAGTGAGCATAATATGTGAAAGTATGGAGACAAAAGAGGATGTGGTGTTCTTCGAAGAAGAGAAGTTAAATTTGACTAAAAGTTAAAATTCTTAAAAAGATAAAACAGGGACTGGGGATAATAAATAAGATGGAGGCGGTAAGCTGAGGTTGTACCATGGAAGCATGACCGTCCTTCTAAGAGCATTGGGATTCTTTAGTAAGGTTTTAAATAAGGAAGTTGCCTGGTCAGGTTCACATTTTAGAAAAGTCATTTCAGTGTGAAGAAAAGATCACGGTTAGTTGAGAGCCTAAGTCTAGAGGCTGAGGGACTCTTGGAATCTGCTATAGTGGTTCCAGATGTTACATGATGTTGACCTCAACTAGAATAGCACTGTTGATGGAGAGAAGTAGCTGGAATCATCATTTTTTAGAAGATTAAATTGAGAGGGCTTCCCAGCTGTTTGGAAGTAGAGGAGGGTGAGGATATGAGGTCAGGGAAGCTAATTAGATTTCTGGAATCTGCAGCAGTGGTGGCTGGTTCCACTTCCAAAGATAGAAAACACAGAAGTTTGCAAGTGAAGGTAGTGAGATCATTTGGGGGCATAGAAAGTTTTATGTTTCTGTAGGACTCTAAATGAAATGGCTAGCAGAAATTTGGGCCTGTGGATTTTGAAGCTCAGGAATGAGATGTGACCTAGAGATATAAAGTTTAGAATTTTTATCAGATAGATGGTAATTGGGCATTTGGGAATGGATGGTATTACCCAAAGAAGATGTTGAAGAGATTCTCAAACTTTGGGGTCAGATGAATTACCCAGGAGGTGTGATAAAATTCAGAATCCCGGGTACCAACTCCAGAGTCTTACTGAGAAGGTATAGGATGTAGCTCACAAATCTACATGCTTGACAAATAGAGTCCCTTACCATGATTTTGATGCAGATGATCCTCTGACCCCACTTTCAAGTAAAAGGAAAAGCGGATCTTGCATAGAAGCCTAAGTAGTATCAGCACATAAAAGATGGACAGAGGAGGAGGAACCCAGAAAGAAGACTGGTGAAGAAGTAACCAGAGGTGTGGAAGGAAAATTAAAAGTATAAAATATCACAAGTTACCTGGAAAGAGAATCAGTATAAGAGAAGGAATCATCAACAGGGTCAAAAGTGTTGAGACAGAAAGTAAAGATGAAGGCTGGAATACACCTACTATATGTAACAAAAAGGAGGTCATAACAAGTTGGCAAGAATAGTTTCAGTAGAATAATGTGGGCTGAAGCCAGATTGCAGTGGGTTGAGGGTTGAATATGATATGAGGATGAAGAGACATGAAGCAGAGACAAAATCTTTTAAAAGAAATTAGAAAGGATGGAGGTTGCTACAGCAGGATATGGGTAGGGGTGAATGTTTTAGGAAGGAAACAGCGTGAGTCAAAGTCTTATCTCACCCTTGGCCTGCTCTTATCTCGAATTTTTTTGAAGCTTTTCGTCTTATCAACTTATGAATGGATATATTATACAATTCAGCAATAAAAAGAATGGGTTGTGTGTTAAGTTTATGTTGAAATTTCTAAGAAACTACCAAATACTTTTCCAAAGAGCTATTCTGTTTTACATTTGGATATTGGGGAGCAAATTAAGGTGCTGCTTTGTGTTTTGTGCATTATGGTTATGCCAAAAAATACTGAAATATGCCTGAATATTAGCCTGACCCCTAGTGGTGGTCCACATCCATGGGGCTAAACGTGGAAATGAGTTTTTTCTACCCTTTCCATCACATGAGCTGCCACTCCACCTCCATCCTTTCTTGCAAACACATAACAGTAGAGAGATGGTTTAAATATGCCCAAACAAATTTAGATGGTGTACTGTGGGGTCCAGTGGGGCAGAAGGATGGAAGTCCTTACATCCTGCTACCTGCTTGAGATCAATATCTGCTATCATAGCTTAAGCATCACCACCATCCGGGGGACTTTGAGAACAGTATTGAACTTCATTTAAGCGCAATTGCCTCATATTTACAACGAGGATTATAGTAATAACTACCTTAGAGTGATGTTAGGATGATTAAATGGGATTGTGTATGTAAAGCGCCTAACACAGTTCAACCCAGAGTTGAAATTCACGAAAGAGCAGGTGTTCATATTTCATAACGATAAAAACAATCAATAATGTAGTCAAATACTACAATGAAATTTTATTCGTGATATTTTTTTTTTCTGGTTCTCATTTGCTTGCATTCCATGTTAATGTTCTCTATTTCAATTGGAACCTCTTTAAATTTAGGACTAGGTTGTTTTATTTGATATAGATAAAAGCCACAACCATACCAATAATAACATCCTCCATTATTTTAGAGTAACTACATATCAAGACATTGCTAAAATATTTCTTATGTAAAATTTAATGCTGAAACAGTTTTATGAGGTAGGCAAAGATCTCAGATGGTCTATGTTAGAGAAAAGATTTTCATCTGTATCTTTTTCACCCAGACCCCACATCTTGACTCCTTGATGTGCTGGCCCTGCCAGTGGCAATGATAATATCAGTTACAGCTGGTTGATACAGAGAAGTACAAAGATTATGTACAAAGTATTGATATTGATACTGATATTGATAAAGCTAGCTTTCTTCTCTTTGAGCTTTTCCATTCTAGAGAGCTAGCTCTCACCGAGAAAAAAAGCTACCTCTTATTTAACCCTTGAGAAACAAAAACAGAATGAACAAAAATCTCTTTGCTTCTTTTATTATCCCAACGATACTAGGCTTGACTGTTGTTATTTTTAATTATTATGTTTCCAGGTATTTCCCCCCCCCCCCCGCACTCAACCGACTGATTAATAACCACATAATTTCTCGTTAACAATGACTTCTTCAGCTTATGTCAGAACAGATAATGAACATCCAGAACTATAAAGGACAAACCAGAACATTAATCCTTATGTCCCTTATTCATTGGCCAACAAACTTACTAGGCTTCTTACCGAACTCATTTGCACCCCTACGCAACTTTCAATAGCCTTAGGCACAGTGGTCCCTTTATGAGCAGGCACTGTGATCACTGGCTTCTGCCCTAAACCAAAAGCATCTGTAGGCCGCTTTCTGTCACCTGGGGCACCAATCCCTCTTATCCCTGTGCTAGTAATTATTGAAACTATTAGCTTATTTATCCAACCAATAGCCCTAGCCCTATGACTAACAGACAGCATCACAGCCGGTCACCTGTTAGTTCACCTAATCAGAGGGGCATCCCTTTCCCTATTACGCGTGAATCCTCCCACAGCCCTCATTAGATTTATGTCTTATTCTTCTCACTTTTCTCGAATAGGCGGTAGCCCTTATTCAAGCTTACATGCTCGCCCTGTGAGTGAGCGTCTACCTACACAATGACACATAATGACTCACCAAACCCATGCGTATCATATAGTAAATCCTCGTCCCTGACCTCTTACAGGAGCCCTCTTAGCCCTTCTCTTAACATCCCATCTAGTCATATGATTCCATTTTCACTCAACTTTTTTATTATCCTTGGGCTGATTAACTAGTATGTTGACAATATGTCAATGATGATGAGACATCACCAGGGAAAGCACTTTTCAAGGCCATCACACACCAGTTTCATTCAAAAAGGATGTTGATATGGCATAATTCTATTTATTATTTCAGAGGTTCTCTTTTTTACAGGCTTCTTCTGAGGTTTTCATCACTCACGTCTTGCCCTTGCACTTGAACTAAGTGGTTGCTAACCACCAACAGGCATTCACCCCCTAAATCCATTAGAAGTACCACTTTTCCACACCTGTCTTACTGGCCTCTGCAGTACCTATTACCCAAGCTCAGGACAGCTTGATAGAAGGAAATTGTAAGCATATTCCTCGAGCTCTTTTTATTACAATCTCCCTAGTTTACTTTACACTACTGCAAGCCTCAGAATATTATAAAACAGCTTTTACAATCTCAGATGGAGTACACAGGTCAACAGTCTTCATAACCAAAGGCTTCCATGGCCTACACGTGATCATTGGCTCTACTTTTCCTAATTGTCTGCTGCCTGTGCCAACTACAGTTTCAAATCATTTCAGATTTGAAGCCACTGCCTGATACACTTTGTAGACATAGTATGGCTGTTTCTATACATCCCCATTTATTGATGAGGGTCTATTCTGTTTTTATTTTTATTGGGGTATAGTTGTTTTACAATGTTGTGTTAGTTTCTACTGTACAGTGAAATTGAGTTGAGGGTGTGTTCTTTTAGTATCAATTAGTACAGTTGTCTTCCAATCAATTAGTTTTGGTACAATCTGAAAAGAATAGTAAACCTTATAGCATTAACCACAAACATAGTACTAGCTTCACTACTTGTACTTAGTGAATTCTGACTTCCCCAACTAAAGACAGATACAGAAAAATCAAGTCCTTACAAATGCGGATTTGACCCCATAGGATTTTACATAAAGATTTTCCTGGTAGCCATTACATTTCTCCCCTTGATCAAGAGAAATTGCCCCCTTTCTGCCCCTGCCCTGAGCAGTCCAAACTAGCAACCTAAAAACAATACTCATCATAGCACTAATCCTAATCTCACTACTAGCAATAAGTATAGCCTGTGAGTGAACTCAAAAGTGATCAGAATGACACAAATATGATAATTAGTTTAAATTAAAACAAATGATTTTGTCTCGTTAAACTATGATTAAATTAATAATTACCGAGTATCTTTTGTCTACATAAATATTATTCCAGCATTCACAGTTTCCCTTATAGGGCTATTAATATATTGATCTCACTTAATATCTTCTCTACTATGTCAAGAAGAAATAATATTATCATTATTCATTATAGCAACCCTAATAATTCTAAATGTCCATTTCACTCTAGCTAGCATAATACTCGTCATCTAACTAATATTCACAGCCTGAAAAGCTGCACTAGGTTATCCCTGCTAGGAATATTATCAAACACCTGTGGCATTGATTGCATACAAAATACAAACCTTCTCCAGTGTTCAAAATTACTGTTCTATTATATTCATGCCACTAACATGTTTATCAAAAAGCAATATAATTTGAATTCACACCACAACCTACAGCATACTAATTAGTTTTGTTAGTCTTTACCTTTCTAACAACAGCCTTAACTTTAATCTTCTCTGACCCTTTGTCAACACCTTTACCGACTCTAACTACATGACTCTTACCACTAACACTCAGAACTAGGCAATTCCACCTACCTAAAGAGTCACTGGCTTGGGAAAAAGCAAACAAACTGTCTTTACTATATTAATCATAATACATATATTCTTAATCTTAACATTCAAGGCCACGGAACTGATTCCATTCTACGTCTTATTTGAAGCAACACTAGTCCCAACATTAGTTATTATTACTTGCTGAGGAAACCAAACAGAACGGCTTAATGCAGGACTCTACTTTTTTATTTTACTCACTAGTGGCATCCCTTCCACTTCTAGTTGCACTAGTGTCAATCCGAAATACTACAGGCTCACTAAACTTTTTAACAATGCAGTACTGAGCCCAAACAATATCTAACTCTTGATTCCATATTTTCACATGATTAGTGTATAAAATGGCTTTTATAGTAAAAATACCCCTTTATGATAAGATTACACCTATGATGTCAAAAATGCATGTAGAAGCCCTTATCGCCTGATTTATGATTCTTGCAGCCCTACTACGCAAACTTGGTGGCTACGAATCACAATAATCCTGAAACCCATAGCAAAGTATGTAGGGTACCCATTCCTTATATTGTCCTTCTAAGGAGTAATTATAATGAGCTCAATCTGCTTGCACCAAACAGACTTAAAATAGCTCATCACATGCTCCTCCGTTAAGCACGTGGCACTTGTCATAGTAGCTCTTCTTACCCAAACACCTTCAAGTTCTATAGGAACTACGGCCCTAATAATCACCCATAGCCTCACATCATCTATATTATTTTGCCTGGCAAATTCAAATTATCAACGTATTCATAGCTGAAACATAATTTTAGTCCGTGGCCTACAAACATTTCTTCCACTAATGGCAACATGATGACTACTAGTAAATCTTACAGACCTAGCCCTGCCCCCAACAATCAGCTTAATCAGAGAACTATTTGTAGTAATACCATCTTTCTTCTAGTCCAATATCACCATTATCCTCATAGGGGTTAAGATAGTCATTACTGCCCTATACACTCTCTATATATTAATCATAACACAACGAGGTAAATATATGTATCATATCAAAAATATTAAACCACCATTTACATGAGAAAACACCATCATAACTCTTGACCTATTACCCCATCTGCTCCTATAACTCAACCCCAAATTATTTTGGGACCTATGTACTGTATTAGAGTTTAACAAAAACATTAGACTGTGAAGGAATAGAAGCTTAAATCTTCTTTTTACTGAAAAGATTAGCCTTCTCTTGGGTGAGTCTCCTCACTCTGGAAAGCTAGCTCTTACCAAAAGCAAGCTACCACTTATTTACCCCCTGAGAAACAAAAACAAAATGAACGAAAATCTGTTTGCCTCTTATTTCCACAAAGATAATAGGGTGCTTGTTGTTATTTTATTTTTTAAAATTAATTAATTTATTTATTTATCTTTGGCTGCATTGGGTCTGCATTGCTGTACGCAGGCTTTATCTAGTTGTGGCGAGCCGGGGCTACTCTTCATTGCGGTGTGTGGGTTTCTCTTTGCGGTAGCTCCTGTTGTTGTGGAGCATGGGCTTCAGGCTCGTGGGCTTCAGTAGTTGTGGCTCGCAGCCTCAGTAGTTGTGGCGCATGGGCTTAGTTGCTCCGTGGCATGTGGGATCTTCCCAGACCAGGGCTCGAACCCCTGTCCCCTGCATTGGCAGGCGGATTCTTAACCACTGCACCACCAGGGAAGTCTCGTTGTTATTATTTTAATTATTATGTTTCTGAGCATTTTATTCATATCCAACCAACTTAGCTACCTCCTCAATGAGGAGAAATGCGGGCATCTATGAGGATCTATGAGAATCTGTGAGCTCCTCAGACTCAGTGTCTCGTGAGCTTTTGTTACTCTGGAGAAGAGAAGAGAGAACACCAGGAATGGCCAGTACCTGATGATTATTACAATCAGCCATTTGGCAATTTAAGATAGTTGCATTCTTTTTCCCACCCCACCCTAAGCACATTTATTTCCTTTTTTTTCACTGTAATAGCTGAATTTCACCCTAAAATAGTCAAAGGATTCTATTCACATTTTGTCCTTGTAGATTAATGATAGTATTAAGACACACAGTTCCTTCATGGAAAATAAGAAAGCGTCTTCATGGCCAAATGTGATCAGCACCTTCCAGACTTATGCCTCACATGCCTGGTGAGGCATGGATTCTCTTCAGTATTCAGTTATTTTTCAAGAGAGATGTGTAAATTAAAGTAGCGACAATGATGTTAATATATGTGTTAGGCAACAAAATAGGAGGCGCTGATGCAGATGGTGTTACAAGTTGTATTGTCAACTTGGGTCTGCATTTGGAAAATATTTCTACTATTTGCTTCAATGTCATCAATTTTAATGGCTTCTATTCCACCTAATTTTTAAGCTGTAAATATATTCTAGTATTTGAAAAGGAAATCAAAACGATCCTTTGTAACAGAGGCTGAAACTAGTTTGTTTTCTCAGCAAAATTAGTCTTCAGTTTATATGTATCTAAATGCTGGATTATGAGTTCCCAAATCCATAATTTATCCTAGAATTCTTCAGTTAATAAAAACCGATGTGAGAATAAGTTTGTCTCATATGATTATTAAAAAACCTCTGAGCAAGCATTTAAATATTAGGAGATTTCATATAAAAATCTTCGTTTGGGCTTCTCTGACAGATCAAAGGTTTCGAAATGCTTTCAGAGACCTGAGTAGGACCCTGGACAGGTAATACACACTAACACTCTCCTATCAGCCTGAGTGCCCCTGGACACTTTTGACTTTTGCTTAATATCAATGGATATTTAGTCTACTGAAATATTTTAATCCATCTTTCCCTGTAGAAATTTGAACCTAAATTTAAAGGGGCTTTTCTAATGCAGTTCAAGCCAACAGGTATAATTCATTTTAAAGGTAATTTTAGGACTAGCTTAAAAGTGTCTAGGCAAACATTTATTTAATTTCCCATGTTTCTGTAGAAATGATAATACCTAACAAATATTACTTACTCTTTGTCACATGCTGTGGTTTATATATCTCATATTTTAATTCTTACAACAAGCCGTAAGGTAGGTGCTAAATGCTGTTATTAGTTTAACAAGGAAAACCTGAACCATCAAGCGGTATGTACGTTGCCCGAGGTCTCAAAGCTTGCAAGGGGTTGAGGTGGGAAAATCTTTTCTCTAAAATTCATGTTCTTAACCACTCACTGTCTTACTCTGACATATATATTCTAAACTATTTTTAAATGTATCTTTAAAAATAATTTAAATATGGATATTTTAAAACACATAAATATATAAATAGGGGTATTCATATAAAGAAACATTTGTCCTCGTTCTGAATTAAAGGCTCCAGATAACTCTCTGCTCCCTATGCCCCCTTTTAGGTCACAAAGGGACCTCTTTTTATGAATTGTCCACCAAAGGGGTGAGGATTTGAATTCTCCCCTAGTCTTTTCCTTTTTTCCCTGTTGTAAATGAATTATGTATATGCCCTGAAGTAATTAGCAAAGACGCTGTTGTTCAGCTGAATTGTAATGACCTAATTCCTGTCAAGAATAATTAGGAGAAAATATGTCCTCCCTGAGCAGCTCTTTCAAGCTAAGATGCTAAAGCACGGTGTCTCCTGTGTGTGCATTGCGTGTGCACTGCGTGTGCACTGTGCTGGAAGTGAGAGGGCTATTTACTCAATGGTTTTAGAGGAAATGCTAAAATGATACCTCTTCAGTTGCCACCTGGGCATCAGCTCTTCAGTTTCTATATCTGAATAAAAACAAGAAGCTGAACTAACAACAGGGATTCTGACATGAGTGATATCAGTGACTCCTTAAGATATTGTGGTTTGCAATTAAAACTTAAAAACTAGTCCCTCCTCTTCCAAAAGGCTTTTGAATGAAGTCGCATGCCCCATTTCACAGCCTGTTCAATTTGCTTAACATAAAAGCTATTCAACCGTCTTCTAACTCTCTCTCCCATCCCCTACCTGTCCTTTTTTAGATGTTTAGCATCCTTAGTAATCTAATTAATTGGTGAAATTTCTCATGTAATAACCAAGTCCTAAGCAGTATGTTTCGAGAAAGATATTTTAGGAAAAGTCAATAAGCAAGCTTTACCCACAGATGCAGTTTGTCAAGAAGGGGAGATAACCTGTGGTTGCAATGACGGCAGGTTTGAATATGATGACATTTGATGTCCGTGATTGCCTGGAGCCCTAACCACTGCTCTGTCATTGTATAGCAGCCTCTCTGCACGCCCTCTAATCTTGCCTTCTACTATATTAAGGGGCTTGTGGAAGAGGAGACCACTGGAGAACTTATATCTCACATCGCCACACAGTTCAGAGTTAATAATTTCCTTATTAAACCTATGAACCCTTCATGTTTTGTAGTCCTGCCTGCCCAACCCCCTTCTAAGTTAGTTTCTAGGCAACCAATAAACATTGAATTACATTAAGCTCCTTATTTCAAGGCTGCAGTTCAGGATTTTGCTGCATATTTGTTGGCTCATTTATGGAGACTGCAGCATAATATTCATTAATTCTGTTTAATCTTCAGTACTTCAGTGATTTGATTCTAAACCACATTACCTATACCAGTTTTTCCGTGTTTAAACCACCCCAGTGCTGTGATGCTGTTCTATATGTTGATTACCCAAAGGTTCCGTGAGCTCTAGTCTGGAATCACAGAGGCAGAATATCCACCATTTCCAGTTCTTGGTGATCATTCAGCACTTCAAGGTAGCCTATTAGAAAATTAAAAATTTCAGCATCTGTCTTGAATGACCAACATATCTATAGCTGACTTTTAATAAGAAAGAACGTGCAGTTTAGGAATAGTCTGAAAAGGTAATAAGCATTTGCAAAAAGAAGGACATTGTTTGCTTTGACAAATTAAGGTTTTGATGTGAAAGAGAGGTTCTTGGAAATATCCCTTTATTGATATGAATCAAGGAATTGAGGTTTTAATTTCAAATTTACCCGGCACTATGTGAGAATGAATATTAATCTTCCAGCAAAACTGTTCTCTGTTTTGAATGTTGAATGTTTTGAGACATTCTCTAAAACACTCTTGCAAGTACTCTCTCTCTCTCTCTCTCGCTCTTTCTCTTTCTCTTTGTGTGTGTATGTGTGTGTGCGTACATCTACGTCTTCACCACCAAACAAAAACATAAATTAAATGTTTGTTTACTCTCTAGTTTCATAACATAAAATAATCACTGATATTGGTCACACTGAAGGGTGGCTTGGAAAGGAGAGAAGTGAAATCCTTTCAAATGCCAATTCAATATCTTTCCTTCACCTGCTTTCTGGTGGGGAAGGGTGTATAAGGCTGGGTGAAAAAAGTCAATTGAATAGTTTTTGCAGGCTCAACCAAACTGTAATAGTTAATAATAGTTTTACTGGCAGGGTCTGGAACGGTGGTGTTCCTGTGTGTCACCGGTGATGGAGGCTCTGCCAGGATATCTCATTGTGCCCCCATCGCTAGTGACACAGGAGCACCACCCTTCCAGACCCTGCCAGTAAAGCTACTATCAGTTACTGAGAATTTGCGTGCATCTGTTCTAACAGCTAGTATTACTTTTAACTCATAAAAGTACCGTGAGCCCTGTGATAGGATAACTTCAATCAGTAGAACCACGAACACTCTTCACTGCCTGCTGTGTGCCACATAGTACTGCAGATTCCAAGCATTCTACAGTCATTAAAACAAGAAAGGGCCCTACCTCCATTCAGCTGTTAAAGTAGCAGGGAAGACAGACATAAACTATTGCAATGAGTCTCTTAGTTATGCACATGTAAAGAAAGGCAAAATAGAAATTCAATGGCTATGGAACACATAGTAAGATCTAAACTACTCTAGCAATGATGAATATATTTTTTTATTTATTAATGCTTATTTCTAAATGTTAGTTTGTACAAACATAAATCTGGATTTCATGTTACACTGAGGGAACTGTGTACAGAGTAGGCTAGTAGACTCAGTAGGTTAAACTGTTTCTTTCTTTATATATATATATATATATATATATATATATATATATATTTATATTTATATATATTTATGTATGTATGTATGGCTGTGTTGGGTCTTCCTTGCTATGCGCAGGCTTTCTCTACTTGCAGAGAGCGGGGGCTACTCTTCGTTGCGGTGCGCGGGCTTCTCATTGCGGTGGCTTCTCATGTTGCGCAGCACAGGCTCTAGGTGCACAGGCTTCAGTAGTTGTGGCTCGCGGGCTCTAGGGTGCAGTCTCGGTAGTTGTGGTGCACGGGCTTAGTTGCTCCGCGGCATGTGAGATCTTCCTGGACCAGGGATGGAACCCATGTCCCCTGCATTAGCAGGCGGATTCTTAACCACTGTGCCACCAGGGAAGTCCCTAAACTGTTTCTTAAAATAGGTGTTTTTTTTTTTTTTCCTTTGAGCTGTCAGGGTACTTAGGAAACATTTCACCTAATACTTCTCCAGGTGAGGAGAAATGTCTTATCCAAACTAATAATACCATCTTTTTTAATGAATGGAATATTTAGTGTATGCTAGGAACTATGTTATTCTCTACTTTTAACCAATTTTTATTGTGAAATTTAGTATCCTTAAGGATGAGTCTATAATAAAAGATATGTAGGTCACTGATTTATCAAAAAAAAAAAAAAAAGAAAAAAGACACCTATGTAATGCCACTCAGGTCAAGAAATGGATAATTGCTTGCTTCCCAGATTTGCTGAGCAGCCCAGCCCACTTCTGGCTCCATTCCTTCCCCCCTCCCTACTGCCCTTCTTCTGTGGGTCATGATTATTATTTAGCTTTTCTTTATAGTTTCACCACATTCACATGCATTCAAAAATGATGTTTTTAAATGTACTTTTAACTTCAAATAAACTGAATTGTAGTAGTGTATATGCTTTTATGTCTGTCTTCTTTCACACAACTCAACATTTGTGATAGTAATTCATGTTCTTTTTTGTAGCATTACCTTGGTCATTTTCATCCTATTGTATGAATGTATCACAATTTATTCTACTGTGTAAGTATTCTAAAATTAATCCATTTTAGAATAAATGGCATTTGTTCGTCTGACTGATATGAATAGTATAACTCTACATAGTCTTGTGCTTGTTTCTTGGAACACATGTGCATATATTTCTATCTCCTAATTCTCAAAATTTGGTGTTATGCTATATCCCACACTCATGTTTCTGTAGAATTCAAAGATATATTCTTACGAAAGAAAGTTGGAAAGGAAGGACAGGCTGAGGTAACATAATAGAACCAGATGTACTGAATTGGTTGCTTGATTGCAGTCTCACAGATTTTTGGTTCAGTATCTAATGGGTTAAGCTGAGTTCCTTCACGTATCATTGAAACAAATAAATAGAAGAAATAAATGATCAGTGTCCTCTTTATCATTACTAATTCTTTGTTTAACCTTTGGTAACATGGGTGAGATGCAATGCCTTCCTGCTCTTAAGTTTGGTTCAACCATTTTTATTGCACTGTTTCTGTTCTTTTGTCTAGCTAAGTTTTTCCCATCACAGAATATGCTGTTCCCTTGCCTGAAATATGTTCTTATTGTAAAGCTTTGGTTGCTTGACTAGCTCCTTTTTTTCTATTGAGGTAAAGCTGACATATAATGTTAGTTGCAAGTGTATGACCTAATAGTTCAATATTTGTATACACTGCTAAGTGATCACCACACTAAGTCTAGTTACCATCTATCACCATACAAAGTTACAAAAAAAATTTTTTTTTCTTGTGATAAGAACTTCTAAGATTTACTATCTTAGCTCCTTTCAAATATGGAACTCTGGGACTTCCCTGGTGGCGCAGTGGTTGAGAATCTGCCTGCCAATGCAGGGGACACGGGTTCGAGCCCTGGTCTGGGAAGATCCCACATGCCGCAGAGCAACTAGGCCCGTGATCCACAACTACTGAGCCTGCGCGTCTGGAGCCTGTGCCCCGCAACAAGAGAGGCTGCGACGGTGAGAGGCCTGCACACCGCGATGAAGAGTGGCCCCCGCTTGTCACAACTAGAGAAAGCCCTCGCATAGAAATGAAGACCCAACACAGCCAAAAAAAATAAAATAAATAAATAAATAAGTCAGGAGCTCTTTAAAAAAAAAAAAAAAATGGAACTCCTCCCTTCCTTCTCAGGATCATTTCAACTGAACTCGGAAATCTTCTCTGATAGTCCTACTGCCCCCACTCACTCTCTATTACATTTACCCCTTATAATTGCTGTTACATAATTCATCTCTTCAATAGTTATCTTGTTTATAGTTTATTCTTTTTTTCTGGTCCCTCCTTTCCCTGCCTTCCAGAAATATAAGCACAAGGAATCTCATTTCTTTTGTTGAACAAGTTAGCTACAGTATGTGGAACAATACCAGTTCATAATAGGTGCTCAATAAATGTCTAATGCATAAATGGAAGAAAGGAAGGTAGAGGTTTGGAAGGAGGCCAAGCAGTAAAGAGACTATTTGCATGTTTCAAAAATGCTGTAATTCTTCATGACAGGTGTAAATGAGGAGATTTGTGGATTCAGATCTTATAAGGAGACTAAGCAATCAAAGATACCAAACCATTGAAGGTTAGAAAGAAGCAGGGAGCTCAGTGTTTCCACACAGTGAGGCAGACTGAAAGCAACAAGGGAAACCAAAAGCCCAGGATGGTGTGTGACTGTCATTCCAATTTTCTATATATCTCTTTGCCAAGCTATACATACATGAATTCCTAACAGTCTGACTAATGTTCATCACAAAGACAGAATCTGAGTCAAAGTGACCTCAGGGTTACTAGCCATGGAAACAGAGGAGGGAGAGTGTGGTCATTAGATGCTCTTGTCAAAGAACAAAGGAGGGACAAAAAATAGAAGTTTGGTACTCTCCCACATTGATTTGGAGGAAATTGGCCGACATCCAATGTGAGCAAAGCAATTGGGTAACCCTGGGAGAATGAGTCATCTTGGCGGGCTCTGCAAAAGTGCTTGTGTCAATCATCACTGTAATGACAGATACCAAGGGTCAATATTTACAAGGGTCCACTAGGATGAGTAGTAAGATGAGTCTAGGAGTGGTCCCCAGGAAATCACAGAGCAGTGAGGCTCATAGCAGAGATATAAATTCCGGGAGTTGACCAAACTGTTAGCTATAAAGTAAATGTATATTTAACACATGAAGAAAAGAGAGCCAAGTTCTCCTGTAGGCAGATCCAATAGGAATGTAATATAATACTTGTGGTTACAGACAGTGAAAATGTTTAAATATCTGTAGTGTCAAACTGCCATATATTAACCCTTTAGTCAAACATGGTTTCTACTCATTTAGACTATTTTCCTTCCCTGCCAAAGATGGCAACTTTCATTTTACCATGTTAGTGAGTAAGGGAAATGACTCATTTTACAGACAACTTGGCAAGAATATAAAGTAAGAAAAGGAGGGCATGAACTGTGTCCTATAGATAACAAAATGCTTTTCTAAAGTCATTGCTAGGGAAATAGTAAAACATTACAACCCAGGAAGTCTAGGTAAATTACATGAGAGAGTAGTCAGTAGATGTCAGAGGGGAAAAATACAAGCATTTCTAAGAGGAAAAAATAAAGACTTTGATGTGATGACTATGACACCTAAGTTGAGCAGAGAATCTGGGGCAGAGATCCATGCCTCTCATTTGTGAGAGCTTGAATAGGGAGGGTTGTGCTGAGTAATTTTACTTGGCAATGAACTTAATACCTCCCTCCTCTTCCCCCAATTAAAAAAAAAAAAAAAGCAAAATTAAACTAGGTAACAGAGCTAGATCATCTCCCTCCTAAAGCCGACTCAGCATTCCACAGCATTTATATATCAAATTCCAAGAACTAAGCTATGGATATGTGGAGTTCATTTTGCCACCTTGCAAAAGGAGCTTCAGCTTCTCATTTCTCTTACCTTGTGATGAGGAGGCCTTGGATGCGTCGTTCCTGAGGACCAAAGAGACCCAAAGAGTGATAATGGCATCCCAGCGTTGACCTCTGTCTCCCCTAAGAACTGCCAAGCCCTGTGAGCCTTGAGGATTTTTGTATTTCTCCCCCAATCTCTAGGAACAAAGGTGTGACTGACTCTTTCAACTGAGTGACTCTCAAGGATCTGTAGAGAATGAACTCTTTCATTAAAGTAGCACAGGAAATCCCAATGCTAAGAGGAGAAGCCAGTCTCAGTACAACCCTATGAAACATTTTATTTTCTAGTCTAGGGATAAGGCAATGAAAATTCTCAGTTCCTGCCTCACTTAAAGGTAGTACAGGTCAGGACTTCCCTGGTGGTGCAGTGGTTAAGAATCCGCCCACCAATGCAGGGGACACGGGTTCGATCCCTGGTCCGGGAAGATCCCACATGCCACGGAGCAACTAAGCTGGTGCACCACAACTACTGAGCCTGCGCTCTAGAGCCCGCGAGCCACACCTACTGAGCCCATGTGCCACAACTCCTGAAGCCTGCGTGCCACAACTACTGAAGCCCGCATACCTAGAGCCCATGCTCCTCAACAAGAGAAGCCACTGCAATGAGCAGCCCACGCACTGCAAGGCAGAGTAGCTCCCACTTGCCCCAACTAGGGAAAGCCTGCCCACAGCAACGAAGACCCAACGCAGCCAAAAATAAATAAATTTCAAAAAATGTTAAGGGTGAAAGGGTTTTTTTTTTTTTTAAAAAAAAGGTAGTACAGGTCAGAGAATAATTGAATTTCAGAGCTGAAATGGATATTTCTGACTACCTACTGTAATCACCTCACCTTCCTGTTAAGGATATTACCAGGAAGGAGAAGTGACTTATACAATTCATCCCATCATGCGTTTATGTAATGTCTATTTACATAGCACCAAACATACTTGTACCAGGCACTTCATTATTGGTTATACAGATAAAATAGTGACTAAGACTTGATTCTTGCCCTCAGGAACTTGCTATCAATTGGGCAGTTAAGATAAGTAAACTGAGAAAGGCATTGCCATAGTACAAAAGAGGACAGTGTACACAGTGGTTAAGAGTACAGGCTGTGGGTTGAAGCTATCTGAGTTCAAACACAATACCACTGCTCACATGTTGGGTGGCCTTGGGCAACTGAGTTCACTTTACTATGCTTCAGTTTCCTTTTCGATGAAATGTTGATAACATTAGCATTTATCTTATAGGGTTACTTGATGATTAAGTGAGAAAATATATACTCAATGCTTAGTAAAATATTTAGTAGTAGTAACCGATCAATAAATGTATTATTATCAGTAGTAGTTGCAATAGAGTAGTAGCATCATCATTAATATTAGATTCCAGGTGTGGTAGTTAAAAAGAAAGCTTCCCAGCAGTGGGATTAATAGTCCATGATTATATTAAGGTTTAGGAAGAGTGTTCTGGCAAAAGGGGTTATATTATTTTCTGGTTTCCTGGACTTTATCTTTGACTTTGTGGAGCTTTCTGAATGCCAAGGTTTTGGCTGGAGCCGTAACTGAATTGCAAACATAACTCTCATGCTCATGATGATCCTAGGTTTATATGCCGTGTGTTCCAGTAAATGGCAGTGAAGTTTATGAGGAAGAAACAGCTCTTTCTCTTTCATACAAGGGTGAAGTTTCAGTTGGAAGTGGGTCTTCCTAGGGTGTTTGTTCTTTTTCTTTTTTTTTTTTTTAATTTTCCTTTTTTTTACAGCATTGTTCTTTTTTTTTTTTTTTAAGGTGTAGGCTTATTTATTTATTTATTTTTGGTTGTGTTGGGTCTTCGTTTCTGTGCGAGAGCTTTCTCTAGCTGTGGCAAGCGGGGGTCACTCTTCATCGCGGTGCGCGGGCCTCTCACTATCGCGGCCTCTCTTGTTGCGGAGCACAGGCTCCAGACGCGCAGGCTCAGTAGTTGTGGCTCACGGGCCTAGTTGCTCCGCGGCATGTGGGATCTCCCCAGACCAGGGCTTGAACCCGTGTCCCCTGCATTGGCAGGCAGATTCTCAACCACTGCACCACCAGGGAAGCCCCAGGGTGTTTGTTCTTACGCCACTGACCCAAACACAGTGAACTATATGACAACAGGGTGTATATCACAGTATGTCATATAGATGTAAGTTGGTAACATTTTGTATCTTCCACTGTAGGCTGTAAGTATTCTGAGGTCTGGGATGTAGCGGTTATCTATTGCTGAGTAACAAACCACTCCAAAACTTAGTGACTGTTTTAGTGACTAAAACAACAGTAGGTACGGAATTTGCATTTCGGGCAGGGCTCTGTGGGGATGACTTGTTCTGCTCCATGCTTGACTTGAGGCTGGGGTCCACTTTCTAGATGGCTCACTCATGTGGCTGGCAAGGTGGTGATGGCTTTTGGTAGTGAGCTCAACCAAAACTGGGGTGCTCATTTCTTGCTGGCTGCTTATTTGGGTTTCCTTACAGCATGGCTGCCACCTCAGAGCAGTCAGACTACTTACATAGTAACTTATTGCCACTCGTGAGTGTCACAGAAGTACCAGGCAGAGACTGTGTGGCTTTGTAAATCTAGCTTCAGGAGTCACATAATGTTACTTCTGCCATAGTTGCAAGTGCATGCACATTCAGGGGGAAAGAACACAGGCCCTCATCCCTCTATAGTGGAAATGTCAAAGTTACATGATGAGAGGTACATGTGGGTATGACTCTGTTGAGAAACACAATCTGCCAAAAATGCCATTTCCGTTTTGCCCACCAGAGTGTCCAGAATGGTGCTGACACAACACTGGTACTTAATAAATATAGCTCTGAATGAATTATAACACTGAATACACTGAGTGAATGAGAATAAATGAATAAATTAGTATTATTACCCTAGTTCCTGACCCTTTCTGAATGACACAGATATTAGTATCAAACTTGGCTCCTGGCTTGAAATTTTGCTCTTTAATCTGGGCACTTACTTTTGTGTGTCTACAGTTGATGTTGGAGTCTTAAACTCCTTTGGGGAATGAGGAAATGATTACAAAGACAGAGCGGTAGTGCCTTTGAAGAAAAGTAATTTGAATAAATGAGGTGGAATTTGGTTGTAAAGATTTATCAAGTCGTCAAAGAATATTACAAGAGAGGAAAATAGTTCTGAAGGAGGAAAATAATTGATGATGTACCAGCATGGTTGCGATGAAGGAAACAATATAATGACAAGAGATCGGGCAGCTTCTAGGGGAACAGCAGCCAAAAGAATCATCAGCAAAACTATGTTTAATTAATGAACGGCAGCAGAAGAGGGTGCTCTAAAAAGATTAGAGATAGCACTTGAGGCTGTGCCTCCTGGGAAATATTGGATGACTGAAGTACTTCTGTGTGTGATGTGATTAAAATAATCAACTAGAATGTTGAACATTGAATCATGAATTTAAAAGATTTTGTCTGCCTGTGTAAAGCAAACATAAGACAGTAATTTCTGATTAATCTTGGGGAATAGGGAAGACCACCAATATAATGGTTGTTTCCAGAAGTCATAGTGGAAATGTCTTATTCTTTGTCCATAGTAACCGGATATATTATCGTCCATCAAGATTCTAACTCTGTGCCCTTATTATAAAATATATTTGGAGCTGACAGTTGCAACTTGAACTGTGTAACTTATGATAAAGTACAGATTGTAAATTTCTCCTCTGTATCATCCATGATTATTTTTATTTTTTAAAGAAAACGAAAGAGTGTGTAATCTTGTTAGTAAGTGCAACTCCTCAAACTTCAGAACAGAAAAAAAAAATAGAATTTTGTTGATTGTGTCACTCTTGATCATTTTGCCATTGTCAAGTGTTTCTTGGATTCTTCCAGAATGTTGACATTTACCCAACTTTGAAGTTAAGGGAAAACTGTATTCCCTTTTTATTCCCTTTTTATCATCCTTTTCTAAAATTTTGTTATAGGAAAAGAGACACACAGGGATTTAGCTATCAGGCTTCTGAGTGTTATGAATTAACAAGAGAGCAGTATTATTCCCGTATCTCTGGTTCCTACTGTCGTGGTGGGAATGACCAATAATTACGTTTTTTTTCTTATTTCACTGTACTACAATAAATACATGTTGCAGCTGAATGGGTTTGACAGAAAACATACTTTAAGTATGTGACTACATTTATAGTTATTTACATATTAATGGTATAGGATTTGGACATCATAATGTTATCACTGGCTTTAAAAAATACTTAGAATATTCTTTTAATTAAGTTTAGATTTACTATGAGAGTTTTAAGATATAATTTGTGCTGACTTCAAAAGCTGAGTAGTCAAAGACATTATTTAAAAGTTCTCATAAACTTTAAATTATGCTTGAATTGATGTTTCTTGCTAAGCAGAACATTAATTTGGTTTTGCTGTATATAAATATATCAAAATTAAAAAGTAAATATTTTCATTGGCTCTTTAGACCCTCGGATTAAGGTATCTGGAGCAGGCTGGTCGGGAACCTTTGACCTAGTAGTGGAGTTTACAGATATGGCAAACCCCTACGGCAGATTAAAAACATTGCATACAAAGACACCAGCTATGTCTTCAAAACACGCCAAACGTCACTGCGTAGTTTGTTAAGGTGATCATATAAGAGGGAGAAAAAATTCAGGTGGGGCTTTGGCTACACAATGAGACACTGCTGCACCGAGCTAAAGTACTTTCACTTCTTTATTCTCACTAGCTCACGTCCCACCAACACCTTTCAGTATAGTCCTAATCGTCTCCTGTAATTAGATTTTTATTTGTGCATTAACATGCTTAACGTCTGCCTCCCTCAGACAGGGGATACCCTTGATGGAAAGACTATGGGTAATTTGTGTTTCCCTCTGAATCCCTGGTACTTAGTATAGGACATGACATATAGTAGGCACTTCAGTTAATTTTTATTAAAGGTTAAAAGATGTCATTTTGGGAAAGAGATTTCTCATTTAACCTTAATCAGAGCAGCATCAGGATTGATCCCAGGCATAGATTTTAGAGTCTCAGTTTACATTCAGATATATGTGAAATCATCAACACTGCCTTCTCTCAGGCAACAGAGTCACATGCGTTTAATTCAGGATCTACTTTCTTCTTTACGTCTGATTTTTACATATGCCGTAGAGATGTTACTCCTCTAGATATCTTAAGGTGACTAGCGTGCTGTAAAGTCCTTGCTAGAGTCTTGAGGCATCTGGTGGAAAGATATGACTAAAATCTTGCAAAAAAATAAATAAAATCTGGCAAACCACCTCATCTTTCAGTTAGTGGCATATCCCTCCAGGGTAAAGAGTAAACATTGGCTGGACCAGGTTGTCAGTCAAAAAGAAGGAAAATGGCTTTTTCTGTCCACTTCCTTTTTCTCTCTTTAGAGACTTTTGACTGCGGTGGATTTCTTTTTAATCCCTCTGTGCATGCCCTACAGCATCTGGTCTGGCAGTTTGTCCATTAAAGGCCTTCAGCAGTGTTTGTGGACTTGGACTCAGTCCCTCTGTGTAGTCATTTGGTGGCAGGGGGTGGTAGAGGTGGACAAAACAAGGAGTAATAGAGTTAGAACTTTCTGCTCTCCAACCTTGAGGATTTAGTGCTGACAGTAGCACTTTTGAGCTATGTAATCTTGGTCAAGTTGCTTGAACCTTCAAAGTCTTAGTTTCTTCATTTATAAAATAAGATTGCTGTGTTTGTTAAAATAATACAATCTTTGCAAAGCTCTTGGAAGAATGCCAGCACAGTGTATGAGGATATATGCATACCCTCCCACAGATAATAAATGGATATTTATTAGCAAATGCAAAATAAAATTTAGCCCTTCAAAATAATCCCCTAAGCTTTCACAAACTTCAAAAACCAAAATAGTTATAGTATACTAAACACCCCATGGACTTTAGCATAAAAAGGTAA
This sequence comes from Balaenoptera borealis, assembly GCF_965194805.1. Taxonomy (NCBI): domain Eukaryota; kingdom Metazoa; phylum Chordata; class Mammalia; order Artiodactyla; family Balaenopteridae; genus Balaenoptera; species Balaenoptera borealis. The sequence continues at coordinate 13,920,543 of NC_138869.1, read as the reverse complement.
AAGATCAGATCTGGTTTGAACCAAGTCACAGAGCGTTTACCAATGACATCAAAAGAAGGATCCAAATCAGAAACCTTTGTTTCCTAAAATGTGGTCTTACCCTGAACAGATTACGGAAAGACATTAGCATATTTGTACCTCTCAGGAGTTTTTAAAAGGGTGCTTTAAAAGTGTCTTTTTCACAACATCTGTAACAGGAGAGAAGGTGAGACTCTCACAAGTTTTACAGGAGAAATAGATCAGAAACTTTTTTTTTTTCTAAATAAAGATCTTATTTTCATGGTGCCTGGTCTCTCTGACCTAAATTGCAGTAATTCAGTGTGTGTGAAATTACCTTTTCTAGGACAGGAAGATCACAGCAAAAAAAGAGGAAAAAAATGGCAAGAGAAAAAGAATATACAATACAGACAAGAGTTCAGCTTGCCTGACAAAGACCCTGGGACTAATAAGAAACTAGTTATAACAAAGACAACTCAGAAAGGTAACCACTAATATGAAGGACTAGCAATTATCTTCACTGGGTAGCCATGTTCAGGGAGGTCAGGAGGTCTTTGAAGAACTCAAATAAAACAGTATTGAGGCCAAAGAATGGCATCTAATTGAGTTCTCTATTTCTGGGGCTTGTTTTATTTTATTAAACTTTTTTATCACTTTCAAGTTCATGGTGATGGCATAGCAGATTTATTTCTGTAATTAAATGGATTGTTATTTACCAGCAGAAATAAAGCTGGCATAAAAAGACACACAATCAGTAACATAGTTCAGAGTCTATGAATTATTACTTAGGACTGATGAATGGGATCATTATTTCTTTCCGTTCAGGTTAGCGCATTGTGTCTCAGGTCTGAAGGCTGGAAGCAAATCAGAAAAGGCTAGTTACTAGCAATTTGTGACCATCCATGGTTCTTTTTTGCTCCTCCTCCTTGGCTTCAAAGTAAGTCATAAAAATATCACAAACTAAAATCTTCTCTTTGTGCTGTGGTCAGCACTTGAACAATGTGTTACAGTCATAATATTATCACTGGCAGGTGTTATGTTGTGGGTTGGATTTTGTTAACCAGGATTTGATGTGTGAGAGCCTCCAGCTGGGTGTTGGAGTTCCACACGTTAGGGGTGGGTGGTATATGAACAGACAGGTTCTGAATGAGTCAGCCTGATACAGGCTTGGCATTTTCACGTGGCTGAAGAAACTTCTGGAAGATAATAATGACTTGATAACTCTAACACTCAAGGACCTTGGGATTATTACATCTAGAAGGATCTCTAATTGGGCTGAAAAGTATTATGAAGAGGTAATGCAGTCTTCATGGCAGGAAAAGGGAATCAGAACAGGAATGCTAGGTCCAGCATCTACAATTAATCTCTGCTGAGTTTTTCAATCCATGTTACATCCTTTGAGTAAGTATGTTTAAATGATACTGCTCACAAAGTTTACCCAAATCAACCAAATTTAGTATAAGAGTGAAGGATAAAAGAACATTCAGTTTTCAGTTTGAAAATCTTAATAAGCCCCTAGCAAACTGTATATAGAATAAGATCAAATATCTCTCTCCCTTTTTGGTAATAGCCATAAATTTGTGAGAGTAAATATTTTGAGCTTTATATAGGAAGAAGAAGGAAGACAAGAACAGACCTATTGGCAATGCAGTCATTTTGCTAATACAGTCCCCATATCAGTTAGGATGGGTACAGTTATGTTGTGTTAACAAAACTCCTCAAATCTCAGTGGCTCAAAACAACAAAGATCTTACTTGGGCCATAATCCATCTTGGATCATCAGGGGTCTCTGCTTCTCATTGTCTTCACTCAGGGATACAGGTTGGTGAACCCTCCACTACTTGGAATATCATTTATCACCTTATCAGGTGCAAGGAAAAATAATGAATTGTGTGCCAACTCATAAAGGTTCCTGCTCACATATTATAGGCCTAAGCAAGTCACCTGCAGGCCCAACTTCAAGTGCAAATTTTTTAATTAAAGTATAATTGGCTTATAATATTATTTGAATTTCAGGTGTACAATATAGTGATTTGATATTTTTATAGATTATACACTATACAAAGTTATTATAAAATACTGACTATATTCCTTGTGCTGTACATTACATCCATGAGACTTATTTATTTTATAACTGCTAGTTTGTATCTCTTAATCCCCTTCATGCCTTTTGCCACTACCTACCCCTCTCCCCTGTGGTAACCAGTATTTCTCTGTATCTGTATTTCTGTTTCTGTTCTGTTGTATTTGTTCATTTGTTGGAATGGATACATATATGTTTATATATACATATATATATATATAATGGAATATTACTCAGCCATAAAAAAGAATTAGATCTTGCCATTTTTGACAACATGGATGGACCTGGGTTGTTATGTATCTGGCACATAGACGGTATAAGATAAATATTTGTCAGTTTTTCATTTGTTTGTTTGTTTTTTACATGTCCATCTACCCTGATATCTAGTGAGTTTAAGAGGCGAGAGAGTTCTGTTCTATTTGTTTGTGTTGTATTGGTGCTAAGCAATATGCCTCAGCAGTAGCACTCAGATAAATATTTGATGAATGAGTAAATAAAAGGAATAGTAGGTTATCACTAACTTGAGCTAATTATGAAGAATACAGGGCAAATCTGAATAACTGGAAAGGTTGAACTAAAATATATTTTTCAAATAAATCATTTTATTTAAATTCGCATAAATGTAACAAAGCTAACACTATCACCCAAAAGATTCTCTTTCTCGAAATGTATACCGTACATGCAGAAATTTGCCTGTTCATTTGTGAAATGGAGTGAAGCTCTCAGAGATTATCCAATAAATCTGATATTAAAAACTTATTATCCTTATCTTGGCTCTTAAATAACTGTCATCCATCCTATTTTAGACGTTTTTATAAATTTGTTTATTTATTTGTTTATTTTTGGCTGTGTTGGGTCTTCTTTGCTGTGCATGGGCTTTCTCTAGTTGCGGCGAGCGAGGGCTACTCTTTTTTGCGGTGCGTAGGCGTCTCATTGTGGTGGCTTCTCTTGTTGCAGAGCACAGGCTTTAGGCATGCGGGCTTCAGTAGTTGTGGCACGCGGGCTCAGCAGTTGTGGCTTGCAGGCTCTAGATCGCAGTCTCAGTAGTTGTGGCGCATGTGCTTAGCTGCTCCGCAGCATGTGGGATCTTCCCGAACTAGGGCTCGAACCCATACTCCCTGTGCTGGCAGGCGGACTCCCAACCACTGCACCACCAGGGAAGTCCCTACATGTTTTTAAACAGTTCAGAATGCTTAACCACATTGCCCATCAGCTAGCAACTATACAGGTGGACTTGATTTGAATTTATTGTAGTTATCATATTTACATTTTGTCTTTAAGCTGCTGATTCACACATGCTTAAATGTAGTACTCTTTAATATTTATTACAATTCTCTTTTCAGTATACATTTATTTTCAAAGGGTGTAAACTACTCATCCCTTCTTCAGCAAAACATTCAGATTCCAAGTCAAATAGTTATAATATTTTGTTGAGACACGCACAAAAGCTTAAAATATAAGTGCAAATCTCAAAGCAAACACTCCCTTCAGATGATTCTCTTCCACCTCCACCTCATTTTATTTAACGTTTCTTTGACATTCAGAAGATTTTAGGTGAAAACTCTGATTGTGGTATCTGACCAGCCTGGACCCTCTAGGGATGCATTGGTTTAGTATTATGGTGTGCTGAGATTTGTGTGTGTGGAATGGGAGAGGTGGGTGTGGGGAGGGAGGTTAATTTAATACTTCTTATTTCCCAGTTGAAGAGCATTAAAAATCAAAAAAGCTGATATAAAAGGCAAGTGAACTTGGTTTCGGTGGGATTGCCTGAAGCAAATAGCGCTGTTAGAATCCATAACCAAAATGTGACAACCTCTGCTCTCTCCACCTTCGGAGAAGCAAACCTCAGCATTTTGCCATATCTTAGGAACACCCAACTCTTCATTATATTAAAGAGGAATTGATATTTTTACTGACTATCTCTTGAAGACCCATGAAAGACAATCTATATCAGACACCATATGGCTAGACTTTATGAAGTTATCCAAATTTTCTTTCAGTTTCCTTTCTCTATTTACCTCATGTCTACACAGAGTCCTTTTCTTTTTCCTTTCTCTGCAGCCTTTGCAGTCAGTGTAGCTGGTTGCAGTTTTCTTTACCCTCCCATCTCTCTCCTCCCCAACATACACACCTAAATTAACATATTCATTCATTTACTCAACTATTATTTATTGAGTGACAACAAGTGCCAGACATTTTCCACAAGATGAACTATGTATTTAACAATGAATCTCAAATTCATGGTTTGTTTGACTAAAAAGCATTCATGTCATTCTCAGTAAGTATTTACTGAGTGTTGGTCACAGAGCGTTACCAGAGGTGGTACTGGGAGGAGGAAGAAATGTTTATGATGCTAAGAAAAGGCAGCTTTCTTGGAGCTATGCAATTGATAGAAGGAAGTTTAGCGTTATAAAAATAAAACCCAAATGGCCACTTTCGGCATTGGATACTTGTTTCTGGCCTGAGAGTAAAATTATACAGATTCAAGGTGTCAAAGGTAGATGAACTAAAGCCTAAGACTAAATACGAATAATAGGAGGTCAGAGTTGGAATGGACCTAGAAGTTATAATGTCTCAAGTCTTATTACCTGTTTGAGGGACCTAAAAAGCACACAGAGAGAGGACAATATTCCAAGTCTTCATAAGTCTTTCCAGGTTTGGGACATGCAATCATGGCTTCTTTTTGATTATTTCAAGATCTGTTAACAATTTTTTCAATCATCTTTCCAAGGTTGAGCTCAAATATCAATTTTCTTTTTTCAGTAGAGCCTTCTCTAATCTTTCCTATCTCTCACAAAACATTTTGAATGCGATGGTACTTTAATTATTGTATTTATTATACATTTGTTGGCTGAAAACAAAAATTCATTGTCCTGTTTGTCTTTATTCTTTTAAGCTTCCAAATGTTGAACACTCTATGTACTAAGTATTGGGGCATTGTAATTTTATCCTTATACCTATCTTTGATGTATGCATTTACATCCCCATTTTACAGATGGAAACTGAGTCTCAAAGAGATCTAGTAACCTGAACAAGACCACAGAGCAAGCAGAGGTATCAGTTCTCAAACCTAAGTTCTTCAAATGCCCAAATTTTTTTGCTTTCCCATAATCTATACATATTTAATCAGTAACTGGGAAATGACGGGACATTGATATTTTATACATATGTACACATATACATATATACACAGGAATAAGCACACACATACATATAGTTATTGTATGTAATTGACTTTTAATACTTAAATGTAGAAGGAGAGTTTATTAATGTAAACATCTAGCATTAGTTTCATCTTTGTACATACTCTTCATTTCAAACAGGATATATGGTGCGTCTTATCATTCTTTTTAGACATTCAATATCTATACCTCCTTCCTAGACTTCGGGATACCACCTACCTTATGAGGCAGAGCCTGCCCTTCACTATTGCAGCTAAAATATCCAAATGCTAGCTTTCCCAACTTACTTTTCAGCCAGGGGGAGGGCAGCCTGACTTTAGATATCATGCCTGGTGTTATAGTCACTGGGCTGGATTGCCAACATCCTAGATGTCCTGGAAGACACCTAACAGCCTCTTAATAAATCGTGCTCCACTTATTTAACCAAAAAAGGTTTCTGTGGCGTGGGCTTCAGAATCCTGGGTATATGGGATAGTGGAAAGGACTTAAATTTGATGGCAGAAAGTCTCTTTGCTTTTCTGAATCTCAGTTTTTTAAATTATGGAAATTGGGATAATAATAATTATCTCACATGTTAAGAGTGAGAATGAAGTGGTGTGATAATCATCAGGTTGGAAGTGCTATAGCTGGTAGCAGAAATAGAGCTGCATACAGTCCCTACAACCTAAGAAATTCTTGAAAAAAATCAAAATAAAAGAGTCATACAAATTTTCAGAGAAAATAAAAAGTAAACACCAACTTTATTTCATAAGCAATGGATTCCAAATCTCTTTCTTTCTGACAAAAATCTGCTTCTGGGAAAAGGTCTACCTTGGAACATTATCTTCCACCTCCAAAGTAATTTTCTCTACTCCTAAAAGGTAATTTCTTAGTCAATGGAATCCTAGGGTGGAAATCACCATTAGGAAACACTTGCTCAATTTTGGTCAGCTGGGGCCTGGGCTCTGACACCTGTTTTAGGGACGGGAGAAGCAACGAGATGGCAGGCTTGGATTTCCACTCGCAAACTCCTGTGAATCCAGAAAAGGGAGTTTAAACACAGCAAAGTGAGTTAGGGGGAGAGCCCTAAAGGATGCCTAGCTGCCTTCTGGGCTTTGACAGTGTCAATAGGGAGTTGAAGGGAAGGACGACCCAAACCGACGGGGCTGCTGGGGGATGAACACCTTTCTGGCCGAGCTTAGCGTGTGCTCCCCGGGGTTCTCCTGACACCCAACTCCCCTCTTTCCCACTTCGATCCCCCCACCCCCTTGCATGCCAGAGCCTGCAGAGTCCAGGTCCTTGGGAAGTTCCTAGGAGTCATCTCCGGAGCCGCTGAGACAGGGCGCCCCACTGAGGACAGAGCAAAAAGGCGACGTTCTACAAGCCAGGAAGAGAGCTCAACAGGAACGGAATCAGCTGACTCCTGGATCTTGGACTTCCAGCCTTCAGAACTCTGTGTGGTTGACAGGGTCTTGGTGCTCCGGCCGGGTATCAGGCCTGAACTTCTGAGGTGGGAGAGCTGAGTTCAGGATATTGGTCCACCAGAGACCTCCTGGCCCCTCATAATATAAATTGGCAGAGCTCTCCCAGAGATCTGAGGTCTCCGTCACCACGCTAAGACCCAGCTCCACTCAACGACCAGCAAGCTCCAGTGCTGGACACCCCATGCCAAACAACTAGCAAGACAGGAACACAAACCCACCCATTAGCAGAGAGGCTGCCTAAAATCATAATAAGGTCACAGACACCCCAAAACACACCACAAGATGCGGTCCTGCCCACCAGAAAGACAAGATGCAGCCTCATCCACCAGAACACAGGCACCAGTCCCATCCACCAGGAATCCTACACAACCCACTGAACCTACCTTAGCCACTGGGGGCAGACACCAAAAACAATGGGAACTATGAACCTGCAGCATGTGAAAAGGAGACCCAAGACACAGTAAGTTAAGCAAAATGAGAATACAGAGAAATACACAGCAGATGAAGGAGCAAGGTAAAAACCCACCAGACCAAACAAATGAAGAGGAAATAGGCAGTCTACCTGAAAAAGAATTCAGAGTAATGATAGTAAAGATGAGCCAAAAGCTTGGAAATAGAATGGAGAAAATACAAGAAATGTTTAACAAGGACCTAGAAGAACTAAAGAGCTAACAAACAATGATGAACAACACAATAAATGAAATTAAAAATTCTTTGGAAGGAATCAATAGCAGAATACCTGAGGCAGAAGAACAGATAAGTGACCTGGAAGGTAAAATAGTGGAAATAACTAAGGCAGAGCAGAATAAAGAAAAAAGAATGAAAAGAATTGAGGACAGTCTCGGAGACCTCTGGGACAACGTTAAACACAACAACAGTAGAATTATAGCGGTCCCAAAAGAAGAAAAGAAAAAGAAAGGGACTGAGAAAATATTTGAAGAGATTATACTGGAAAACTTCCCTAACATGGGAGAGGAAATAGTCAATCAAGTCCAAGAAGTGCAGAGAGTCCCATACGGGATAAATCCAAGGAGAAACACGCCAAAACACATATTAATCAAACTATCAAAAATTAAATACAAAGGAAAAATAATAAAAGCAGCAAGGGAAAACCAACAAATAACATACAAGGGAATCCCCATGAGGTTAACAGCTGATCTTTCAGCAGAAACTCTGCAAGCCAGAAGGGAGTGGCAGGACATATTTAAAGTGATGAAAGGGAAAAACATAACCAAGATTACTCTACCCAGCAAGGATGTCATTCAGATACAACGGAGAAATGAAAACCTTTACAGACAAGCAAAAGCTAAGAGAATTCAGCACCACCAAACCAGCTTTACAACAAATGCTAAAGGAACTTCTCTAGGCAGGAAACACAAGAGAAGGAAAGCACCTACAATAACAAACCCAAAACAATTAAGAAAATGGTAATAGGAACATACATATCAATAATTACCTTAAAAGTAAATAGATTAAATGCTTCCACCAAAAGTCACAGGCTGGCTGAATGGATACAAAAACAAGGCTCCTATATATGCTCTCTACAAGAGACCCACTTAAGACCTAGAGACACATACAGACTGAAAGTGAGGGGATGGAAAAAGATATTCCATGCAAATGGAAATCAAAAGAAAGCTGGAGTAGCAATAATCGTATCAGATAAAATTAACTTTAAAATAAAGGATGTTACAAGAGATAAGGACACTACAGAATGAACAAGGGATCAATCCAAGAAGAAGATATAACAATTATAAATGTTTACGCACCCAACATAGGGGCATCTCAATACATAAGGCAAATGCTAACAGCCATAAAATGGGATATCGACAGTAGCACCCAGCTGTCACCAATGGACAGATCATCCAAAATAAAAATAAGTAAGGAAACACAAGGTTTAAATGACACATTAGACAAGATGGACTTAATTGATATTTATAGGACATTCCCTCCAAAAACAACAGAAGACACATTCCTCTCAAGTGATCATGGAACATTCTCCAGGATAGATCATATCTTGGGTCACAGATCAAGCCTTGGTAAATTTAAGAAAACTGAACTCGTATCAAGTATCTTTTCTGACCACAACGCTCTAAGGTTAGATATCAATTACAGGGAAAGAAACTGTAAAAAATACAAACACATGGAGGCTAAACAGTACACTACTAAATAACCATGAGATCACTGAAGAAACCAAAGAGGAAATCAAAAAATACCTGGAAACAAATGAGAATGAAAACATGATGACCCAAAACCTATGAGATGCAGCAAAAGCAGTTCTAAGACGGAAGTTTATAGCAATGCAATCCTACCTCAAGAAACAAGAAACATTTCAAATAAACAATCTAATCTTACACCTAAAGCAATTAGAGAGAGAAGAACAGCAACAACAACAAAAACGACGTTAGCAGAAGGAAAGAAATCATAAAGATCAGATCAGAAATAAATGAAAAAGAAATGAAGGAAACGAGAGCAAAGATCAATAAAACTAAAAGCTGGTTCTTTGAGAAGATAAACAAAATTGATAAACCATTAGCCAGACTCATCAAATAAAAAAAGGGAGAAGACTCAAATCTAGAAATGAAAAAGAAGTAACAACTGACACTGCAGAAACACAAAGGATCATGAGCGATTACTACAAGCAACTAAATGTCAATAAAATGGACAACCTGGAAGAAGTGGACAAATTCTTAGAAAAGCACAACCTTCTGAGACTGAACCCGGAAGAAATAGAAAATATAAACAGTCAAATCCCAAGCACTGAAATTGAAACTGTGATTAAAAATCTTCCAACAAACAAAGGCCCAGGACCAGATGGCTTCACAGGCGAATTCTATCAAACATTTAGAGAAGAGCTAACACCTATCTTTCTCAGACTCTTCCAAAATATAGCAGAGGGAGGAACACTCCCAAACTCATTCTACAAGGCCACCATCACCCTGATACCAAAACCAGACAAAGATGTCACAAAGAAAGAAAACTACAGGCCAATAGCACTGATGAACATAGATGCAAAAATCTTCAACAAAATACTAGCAAACAGAATCCAACAGCACAGTAAAAGGATCATACACCATTATCAAGTGGGGTTTATCCCAGGAATGCAAGGATTCTTCAATATATGCAAATCAATCAATGTGATAAACCATATTAACAAACTGAAGGAGAAAAACCATAAGATCATCTCAATAGATGCAGAAAAAGCTTTCAACAAAATTCAACACCCATTTATGATAAAAACCCTCCAGAAAGTAGGCATAGAGGGAAGTTAACCTCAACATAATAAAGGCCATATATGACAAACCCACAGCCAACACCGCTCTCAGTGGTGAAAAACTGAAACCATTTCCACTGAGATCAGGAATAAGGCAAGGTTGCCCACTGTCACCACGATTATTCAACATAGTTTTGGAAGTTTTAGCCGCAGCAATCAGAGAAGAAAAGGAAATAAAAGGAATCCAAATCAGAAAAGAAGAAGTAAAACTATCACTGTTTGCAGATGGCATGATACTATACATAGAGAATCCTAAAGAAGCTACCAGATAACTACTAGAGCTGTTCAATGAATTTGGTAAAGTAGCAGGATACAAAATTAATGCACAGAAATCTCTTGCATTCCTATACACTAATGATGAAAAATCTGAAACACAAATTAAGGAAATACTCCCATTTACCATTGCAGCAAAAAGAATAAAATACCTAGGAATAAACCTACCTAAGGAGACAAAAGACCTGTATGCAGAAAACTATAAGACACTGATGAAAGTAATTAAAGATGATACCAACAGATGGAGAGATATACCATGTTCTTGGATTGGAAGAATCAACATTTTGAAAATGACTATACTACCCAAAGCAATCTACAGATTCAGTACAATCCCTATCAAACTACCAATGGCATTTTTCACAGAACTAGAACAAAAAAATTTCACAATTTATATGGAAACACAAAAGACCCCAAATAGCCAAAGAAATATTGAGAAAGAAAAACAGGGCTGGAGGAATCAGGTTACCTGACCTCAGAATATACTACAAAGCTACAGTAATCAAGACAGTATGGTACTGGCACAAAAACAGAACTATAGATCAGTGGAACAGGATAGAAAGCCCAGAGATAAACCCACACACATATGGTCACCTTATCTTTGATAAAGGAGGTGAGAATATACAATGGAGAAAAGACAGCCTCTTCAGTAAGTGCTGCTGGGAAAACTGGACAGCTACATGTAAACGAAAGAAATGAGAACACTCCCTAACACCATACACAAAAATAAACTCAAAATGGATTAAAGACCTAAATGTAAGGCCAGACACTATAAAACTCTTAGAGGAAAACATAGACAGAATACTCTATGACATAAATCACAGCAAGATCCTTTTTGATCCTCCTCCTTGAGCAAGGGAAATAAAAACAAAAATAGACAAATGGGACCTAATGAAACTTAAAAGCTTTTGCACAGCAAAGGAAACCCTAAACAAGATGAAAAGACAACCCTCAGAATGGGAGAAAATATTTGCAAATGAAGCAACTGACAAAGGATTAATCTCCAAAATGTATAAGCAGCTCATGCAGCTCAATATCAAAAAAACAAAGAACCCAATCCAAAAATGGTCAGAAGAACTAAATAGACATTTCTCCAAAGAAGATATACAGATTGACAACAAATCCATGAAAGGATGCTTAACATCACTAATCATTAGAGAAATGTAAATGAAAACTACAATGAGGTATCACCTCATACCAGTCAGAATGGCCATCATCAAAAAGTCTACAAACAATAAATGCTGGAGAGGGTGTGGAGAAAAGGGAACCCTCTTGCACTGTTGGTGGGAATGTAAATTGATACAGCCACTATGGAGAACAGTATGGAGGTTCCTTAAAAAACTAAAGATAGAACTACCATACAACCCAGCAATCCCACTACTGGGCATATACCTGGAGAAAACCACGATTGAAAAAGTCATGTACCAAAATGTTCACTGCAGCACGATTTACAATAGGTAGGACATGGAAGCAAACCTAAGTGTCGATCAACAGGTGAATGGAGAAAGAAGATATTGCACATATATACAATGGAATATTACTCAGCCATAAAAAGAAACGAAATTGAGTTATTTGAAGTGAGGTGGATGGACCTAGAGTCTGTCATACAGAGTGAAGTAAGTCAGAAAGAGAAAAAGAAATACCGTATGCTAACACATATATATGGAATCTAAAAAAAATAATGGTTCTGATTAACCAGGGGCAGGACAGGAATAAAGATGCAGATGTAGAGAATGGACATGAGGACATGGGGAGGGAGAAGGGGAAGCTGGGATGAAGTGAGAGAGTGGCATGGACATATATACAGTACCAAATGTAAAATAGCTAGTGGGAAGCAGCCTCATAGTACAGGGAGATCAGCTCAGTGTTTTGTGACCTCCTAAAAGGGTGGGATAGGGAGATTGGGAGGGAGACACAAGAGGGAGGGGATATGGAGATATATGTATCCATATAGCTGATTCACTTTGTGATGCAGCAGAAACTAACACACCATTGTAAAGCAACTATACTCCAATAAAGATTTAAAAAGAAAAAAAAAAACACTTGCTCAACGTGAGCTCTGTTACCAGAAATTTTGTATATGTTATTTCAACCAGTACCCAAATCTGGTAGAAATGTGCTTGAAACCCCCATGTATGAGACTCAAAGAAATAAAAGTGTCTTGCTGAAGTGCGTAAATCTGGCAAACAAGGGTATCCAAAACCATAGCGTTGATTTCAAGTCCAGAGAACTTTCTATCTTTCGTTACAGTGATGAATTAGGTGTTTTTCTCCCACCTCTTTCCCCTGTGTAAGAGGTTAAGATTTCAGCCTTTTCGAATTTCTGATAAGTTAAAAATAAGAAATGCTGTTGTTACCCTCATTCTGGAAATGCAGTGCACCTCTATCAGTTGTTGTTGCTATTTAGTAGTGCAGTGAACTCACTATAAGCCAAGAGGCAAAGGGTAGGCCCTATTCATTTCAATTTAAAGTGAACCTTAAGTAGAAATGTTTCTGATTCGTGGAGTTTTCCTCTTTTACTATAACTCCTTGCATTTTATTGACAGTTTATTAGGTCCATATAAACACTCTTTTACTCCTAACAGCTAAGCAGTTTGGCTTAAATCTAAGCTCCTCCAGTATCAAGCTGTGTAAGCCTGGGCAAGTCATTTAAAGTTCCTGTGCATTGGTGTCCTCATCTGTAAAATGAGGATAATTTTAGCACCGACCTTAGAAGGCTGTTTAAGAATTAAATACTGCAAACATTTATATATAGTACAAAATATTTATAAAGCGCATAATGCTCAGATCACGTTAACTTGTATTCTAAAAAGAAGGCGTTACCTGCTTTCAACAAATATATTTAATATGAATATACTATAAATGTATTAAATATTTATAAATATGCACATATATTACATATAAATGAAGTATATTTATAAATAAATGTATTAACATATTTATAATATATAAAAATATTTTATAATATATATTTACTGTACTTATTACATATATACTTTACAATAAGTAGGATATATATAAAAGTAAGACATAGATACTGATATACAGATAAGGATATAGATACAGATATTGATGTCTTACAATAGGAAAATCCTCTGTGGAGTAAACTGTATAGGGCACCCATGGCAACTTTCTAGGGTCCACGACAAATTTGCTTCTCTGATTCATAAACTATAAACTGTGACTTTGGTGGCAGGGCCATTTGTCTCTCAGCGTGCAGTCTGTAGTCCATCACCATCAGAAACAGTTGAATCTTGTTAAATAAGCAGATTCCTAGGCCCCAAGCAAAACTATCAAATTGGAATCCCTGGGGATAAGGCTCAGGGAGTTGTATTTTTCATCAGAACCCAGTGATTGTTACACACACTTAAGTGAAACCTGCAGATGTTTTCCTTGTTCTTGCTCTGCCAGTTGCCTTGAGCAAGTCATATAACCTTTCTGTGCTTTGTGATTTGATTAAAACAAAACAAACAAAAAAAACCCTTTGGTCTTGGAGATGGGGAGATCCACAATCTAAATGTGAATCTGCCAATTTCTCATGTGCCTTTGAGAAGAGCATACAAAGTTAGCCTTGTTTTTATCTATACAAAGTGGGAATATTAACGCCTGTTCAACCTAGTGCGTGGATGTTATGAAGATAAAGTCAGATTATAGAAGAGAGTAAAATTTGCAAATCTAAGGGTTATAAAGATGAGAGCATTTCTTTTCTCTGTAAAATAGAAGAGAAAAATTTCACAGGTGCGTTATGAAGGCAAATAAGATTATTTAGAAAATGTTTTGAATTTTTTTTCAAGTTAGGTGTTTCTAAAATGAGAATATGACTTAGATGAATTACTTATAATCCTTTTAAGTTGTATTGTTTTACATTGGACAATAGCAATAATTTATCATGTGGTTCAGAATTCTCAAATGAAAAATATTATAAATATCATTGTTTCCCTTATAATTATATCCATAATTTCTAAATGCATAATAGTAAAAATCAGTGGCATTTTTTGGTATAATTGCCTGTTAATAGCACTGCAGTTTTTATGCAGACTGAAATCAAGGACAACCTAAAATGTTATTATAATTAATAATAGCTTGTGCTGATTAAATGATAAATCTTATTTGCACATTTTTCCACCCCCTTCCTGCCTGAGGTTGGCACAGGGCTGGAGGATAGTGGGTTCATTTATCAGCATGAGATCCAACCCAGCAACTAATTCTAATGTTTTCTAGAACTAAAAAAGACTCCTTGTTCTATTGTTCTAGTGATTAAAGCAGATTAGGTCAATATTCTAAGTCTCTTGTTTATACCAGGAATTTGACTCTTGATTCACAAAAGTCTTTTCTCTGAAAGTTACTGTTTGCACAATGGAATCAAAAAAGTAGTAGGAAGTTCAAAAATAGCAGTTGATGTCCTACCTACCTTGATATTATCAGCTGAGTCTCTAATTCCATATATTTTGCTGATGCAAATGGTGAAGGATCCCAAGGCAACAAGACAATTCAGGGTAGAAGTCTCAGGACACATCTCAGAATTCATCTGAGATAACGACTGTGGCTGGGGAACTAAAGGGCATTTGGACCTTGAAAGTTAATAGCACCACACTCACCACTGATTTCACGCTCAAAAAAAGAATTGTTTTTCTTATCCTGAATTCCCTTTACCCTCCCACCCCACCCTATTCCTTCTTTTTTTTTCTATTTCCTTTTTACATTTTACTTCATCTTTTCCATTCTCTGTGGTTTCCTCATTAGAAGACAAATTCTTAAATGCATTCTCAATACAAGCATGCATTCCCTTGGCTGGAAAGACATGATGACTTTAATTCACTCTAAGGTGTAAATGACTGCTAGCAAATCATTTTCAGAGGGAAGGCTTTTCAGGGTATTTAACAGGCGATGGGGCATTACAACCTGATTAGAAAGAAACACAGAATCTTCTAGGCACCTTTCTTGCAAGAAGAAAAAAAATTTTTTTAACATCTTTGTTGGAGTATAACTGCTTTACACTGACGTTTTAGTTTCTACTGTATAACAAAGTGAATCACCTATACATATACATATATCCCCATATCTCCTCCCTCTTGCATCTCCCTCCCACCCTCCCTATCCCACCCCTCTAGGTGGACACAAAGCATCGAGCTGATCTCCCTGTGCTATGCGGCTGCTTCCCACTAGCTATCTATTTTACATTTGGTAGTGTATATATGTCCATGCCACTCTCTCACTTTGTCCCGGCTTACCCTTCCCCCTCCCTATGTCCTCAAGTCCATTCTCTATGTCTGTGTCTTTATTCCTGTCCTGCCCCTAGGTTCTTCAGAACCATTTTTTGTTTTTGTTTTTGTTTTTAGATTCCATATATATGTGTTAGCATACAGCATTTGTTTTTCTCTTTCTGACTTACTTCACTCTGTATGACAGTCTCTAGGTCCATCCACCTCGCTACAAATAACTCAATTTTGTTTCTTTTTATGGCTGAGTAATATTCCATTGTATATATGTGCCACATCTTCTTTTTTTTTTTTAAACATCTTTATTGAAGTATAATTGCTTCACAATGGTGTGTTAGTTTCTGCTTTATAACAAAGTGAATCAGCTATACATATACATATATCCCCATATCTCCTCCCTCCCGCATCTCCCTCCCTCCCACCCTCCCCCTCCCACCCCCCCAGGCGGTCAAAAAGCACTGAGCTGATCTCCCTGTGCTATGTGGCTGCTTCCCACTAGCTATCTATTTTACATTTGGTAGTGTATATACGTCCATGACACTCTCTCACCCTGTCACATCTCAACTTTCCCCCTCCCCATATCCTCAAGTCCATTCTCTATGTCTGTGTCTTTATTCCCATCTTGCCACTAGGTTCTTCATGACCTTTTTTTTTTTCCTTAGATTCCATATATATGTGTTAGCATACTGTATTTCTTTTTCTCTTTCTGACTTACTTCACTCTGTATGACAGACTCTAACTCCATCCACCTCATTACAAATACCTCCATTTCATTTCTTTTTATGGCTGAGTAATATTCCATTGTATATCTGTGCCACATCTTCTTTATCCATTCATCTGATGATGGACACTTAGGTTGCTTCCATGTCCTGGCTATTGTAAATAGAGCTGCAATGAACATTTTGGTACATGACTTTTTTTGAATTATGGTTTTCTCAGGGTATATGCCCAGTAGTGGGATTGCTGGGTCGTATGGTAGTTCTATTTTTAGTTTTTTAAGGAACCTCCATACTGTTCTCCATAGTGGCTGTATCAATTTACATTCCCACCAACAGTGCAAGAGACTTCCCTTTCTCCACACTCTCTCCAGCATTTCTTGTTTGTAGATTTTTTGATGATGGCCATTCTGACAGGTGTGAGGTGATACCTCATTATAGTTTTGATTTGCCTTTCTCTAATGATTAGTGATGTTGAGCATCCTTTCATGTGTTTGTTGGCAATCTGTATATCTTCTTTGGAGAAATGTCTATTTAGGTTTTCTGCCCATTTTTGGATTGGGTTGTTTGTTTTTTTGATATTGAGCTGCATGAGCTGCTTGTATATTTTGGAGATTAATCCTTTGTCAGTTGCTTCGTTTGCAAATGTTTTCTCCCATCCTGAGGGTTGTCTTTTCATCTTGTTTATGGTTTCCTTTGCTGTGCAAAAGCTTGTAAGTTTCATTAGGTCCCATTTGGTTGTTTTTGTTTTTATTTCCATTTCTCTAGGAGGAGGGTCAAAAAGGATCTTGCTGTGATTTATGTTATGGAGTGTTCTGCCTATGTTTTCCTCTAAGAGTTTGATAGTGTCTGGCCTTACATTTAGGTTTTTAATCCATTTTGAGTTTATTTTTGTGTATGGTGTTAAGGAGTGTTCTAATTTCATTCTTTTACATGTATCTGTTCAGTTTTCCCAGCAGCACTTATTGAAGAGGCTGTCTTTTCTCCATTGTATATTCTTGCCTCCTTTATCAAAGATAAGGTGACCATATGTGGTTGGGTTTATCTCTGGGCTTTCTGTCCTGTTTCATTGATCTATATTCCTGTTTTTGTGCCAGTACCATACTGTCTTGATTACTGTAGCTTTGTAGTATAGTCTGAAGGAAAATAGTTTTGATGTTTTTCTATTAGTGATTATGAGGCCTCTTAACTCAAATACACTTGGATTTATACTTTTTGATCCAAATTGTCATTACTTTTGGATCACCCCAGGTAGAAGTTCCAATGATATTGTCCAAGTTAATTAATCTTATAGAAAATTTAGGATGGCTGCCCATTTCTGGTGTAGTGAATTTTCCAGTTCCTAACAGAAAATCACCCACAGAGACTTGGCTGCTCCTTTCAACAAATGAAAGGGAACACACTAATTTCTTAGCTCATCCCAGGATACATGACAGAACCATGAATCGAAGATCAGAGTTTTGCTTGATTCAGCCACCAAATGCCACTTTCTTCTCAGTGTCATATAGCCATGACACTTGAATCTCTGCTCATCCTGACTCTAGCCAAGAGATAATTGCTTAGACTCAAGCCTAGGCATGCAGTACACATTGGCTTCCTGTTGGGAACCACACTCAGAGAGAGAGAGAGAGAGAGAGAGAGAGTGTGTGTCAACCTTTGGTTCTTATGTAGCTTTTGCAAAGAATTCTTGTCATCGATGATTCCTCCTTGCAATTTTTGGAATACTAAGACTATATAACAATTTATTAGGAGCCTCTGTAGCGACACCTAAAGACTGTGGGAAAGATGAAAACAGTGCACACAAAGGACAGGCGGACTTGCTGGGGCTCAGCGTGCTGTTTGCTCTGTTTGTCTGTCATTTACTGCTGCTGGCAATTTTAAGAATATATTCTTCATTGCATATCTGAAATGAAATACGTTTGTCTCAACTTGCCCTAATTCAGGCTTTGAAAAAGTTTATCTTACTTTGGAAAAATAGTTTAAGCAAAGCACTTGAAGGAAAACAGGTTAGAGAAAATGTCTCCAAAAACTCAGTGTCTTCATTAGTAGAAGTTACAGCTACCCAACTCATCTTTTAGATACTGAAATTTGACCTAACAAAATGAAAAATAAATAATCCAATTAAATATCAGGGAACTCCAGTGGTTAAGTATACATACAATTAATGAATACAAAGGACTTTCATAGTGCATTATATTTTACAGTTATTTATAATAGTAATAAAATAAAGATAATAAATACCTTGGAACCTTTATTAATTGTAAGAGTTTATAGTGCTTGCAGTTACTGTGTTTTGTTTTGTTTTATTTTTCTTAGAAAACAGGTTGAAACCTCTAATTTATTTTATGAACTGCCAAATTTTGCAAAAGAGTCTAGGAACTCATCATGATTTGCCCCCTTCCAGAAATTCGTATATTCCTCAGAAATGAATTCTACTTAAAACTTTCTGATTAATTCAATCATTTCTGAGTGTTCTGGGAAATAATTTATTTAATAATCTCTGCTTTGGAAAAGATATTTGGAAAAAGAAAGAATCACTAATAGAGTATGAAATAGGTTTCTTAGTTGACCCCAAGGAGGGTGGGGGATTAGACTGTGGACTCAGAGTTTATAAGAGAAGAGGAAGAAATATGGAAGCAGTCATTATAAGTAGAGGAGGAAAACACAGCTGTTAGAACTCATGGCCTGTGGCTATTCTGGACCACAGTTAGGAGAATGGTAAAGTAGATCTAGGTGGTAGGCCAGGCGTGTGACCCAAAGTAAATCTGTTGAACTGTATGTGCCTAGACTCTTGAACCTCAAAACATTCTCGTTCCTATTGGAAAAAAAAACACTATTATTTTCTGAAACCACACACACACAGACTCTACAGTGCTCGTACACTGGGCATCTTTGCATTATTAGGAATTGATGGTAGGAAGGGCATCAAAGCTCGACAGAGTGGAGAAGTGTTCGTGAGAAGTGTTTGTGATAGAAAGGATTTTAGTACTTTAGAAGGCAAGCGTGATCACAGAATTCTTAAATCATGGCAAATAACTCATTTCTTTTTGCCCTATCAGACATCTGATATTTCAAAAATGAACAGCTCTTACATTTTTGCAGTTACGGCAAGGCCTTCTCTTGACTACCATGTCCTGGCTGCTGACCGGTGCTCCGTCATCTGGTGTCACTTTCCACCTTGCTCATCTCACTGCAGCTACTCTGTTCTTATTTTAGTTCTGTGCTCCGATCTCTTTTCCAACACCTAGCCTCACACTTTCCCTCAGAGGGAGAATCTTTCTCTTTCTTTCTTTCCCTTTCTTTCCTTCCTTTCCTTTCTTTAACCTGCATGCCTTCCTATCAGCCTTTCTGTCTTCCTTTCTCTTTTCTTTTTCTTTATTCTATCTCTCAGCTCCTTTTGTAATTAGTCCCTTCTCATGTTTATGTCCTGCCTGACATGTTTCTTACTTGGAGATACTTTCGCTGCGCACCTCATCTAAGATGAGTTCCCCCATCTTACCCTCAGCTGTTAACCGCCTCAATATCGCATTTTCACTTAAGAAGTATTAAAATAAGAATTTTTTATTCTGCACTTCTTTGATATTGATATTTACATCTATCAGAATAATTTAACTCTGGGACATGAATTCTTATGACTGTCTAAAAACATTTTGAGGGTGTATACTAAAGAGTTTCTATTTTTCAAAACTGTTCATGAATCATTTTAGTAAGTAAAATGAAGACAAGGACTACACATTTTCATTCATTCCAATTTCCATAGAATCAATCGACAAATATTTTTTTCTCTGCAGAGAGATCAAGATGGTTTTCCTCCCAGATACTTTAATTTTCTATTCTTAGATTTGTATGTATATATCTTTGAGTGTGTATGTGTGTGTGTGTGTATATATATATATATATATATATACATATATATATATATATATGTAAAAACTGTATTTCCTCCCACTCAAATGTGGAAAGAATAAAAGATGATGCTTTATTCCTCCATAAGTGTACTTCAGAAAAAACTTAAACTTCCTAAGGGAATGTAGTTCATTATGAGGTGACTACTCAGTGAAGTCATAGTTCACACTTACTATCAAGGTTATTGATCCCATCTCAAAGGGTGTTCCATCGTTTCCTTCCCAATGTAGGCCCCCTCGAGGTGCACAGGGATACCTATCTGTGCCCACAGATTTGACAAAGGGGCCTATGGTCTGCATATTCTTCTCTTCCTGACTTATAATAAATTCTAGATTACCCATAAGTGATCTTAACTAGACTCTGAGCCATGGTTTCACATCTTGCTCTACCTGCTGCTGAAGTAGCTTAAAGCTGGTATAACTCATGGTCTGTTCAGAGTACAGTGGTTCCCTTTCCGCAGTAACTTGGCTGCATCTTGATTTTCTTTGCTTCAGATGCTCTGAGTCTCCGAAATGCCTGCTTTCCAGGTCCTGGCATAGACTATTCATGTCAAGGCATCCACCCATGGCTACCTATTCCCTCACCATGGTGGTCTTAGCCTCCCAGCTAGTTTAGCTCTCAATGCTCAGCAATTCCACTGGGGGCGGACCAGGCCTTCTAGATCCCTCTCCCATCCTGTGCAGACCTGACAGTATCTCATGTCTACTCTCTTCTTAAACATATCAAGCCACTGTCTTTCCTTATCTATGAACAACAGCTAGCAATCCTTTTCAGAGGGAAGAACTTTCAGGGTATTTAGCAAGTGAAGAGGCATCACCATGCAATTTAAAAAGCAGACCTTCAAAGCAAACTAATTTTCTAGGTACCTCTCTTGTAAGAAAAGGTTTTTTTAAAGGTTATATATAAATGACTGTGAGACCACTAACTAAAATACACACCTAATTAATATTTTTTTAATCAAACACTGCCTTCTACCTTGTTAGGTACAAGATCCCTTGGAATTTTGAGATTCTGATATTGTTGTTGACATATAGGGTATTAGATAAGTTTATTCTAATAGGAAAAAAAAATAAGTCAGCATTGAGACTTGAAGCTGAAGAGTGACTGTGTTATTCTGGGCTGAACTTGCTCTATTTTTACCTGAGGTAGCAAACTTCATGGCCAAGCCTTCATGGTAGAATGGGCACAAAGAAAGAAATTGGCTTACCAGTAAGAAGAGGTACTAGGAAAGTGTTTCAAATATTGACATCTGGTATCATATATTATGTTTAGTTTGGACAGAATAGTCTTTTATTTACTATGACTGGCCTCACTGGTCAATTAATGACAGAAATAATTTAAAGACGGGAGTCATTTAAAAATGTTTGATATAGATGTACTGTTTTAACTGTCATTCACTTTATAATAATTTGAAGCAGGGCTACATTTACTGTTATTTGTTTTTTGTTTTTGTTTTATTTTGTTTCTTAACATGAATTTACTTATCTTGTATAAACTATTTATAATGCATTGTCTTTTATTTCCATGTTGTTTGTCTTTCTTAAGTGAAATGAGAACGTAAATGTATTTGTAAAATGATCCAAGACTATAATCCTCATAGATTTTATATTCCTCTGCCTAATTTTTTAAATTTATGTTTTTCTGTACATAATTCAAGACTTTGTTTGTAACCTGCTTAAGTATTTTGAAACCATTAAGCATAGACTTCAAAAGAACTGCTCTTTTCATGCTCATATTCCATTAGGTTATATAAATAACAAAGAAGTAATAAAAAGGACACCTGGGGGAAAAAAACATTTGAGAAAAAGCACAAATTATCCTTGATAAACATGTAGCGTATCTGGTGGTGGCAGAAATGGGAGAGTGTTAGACCATAATTTAGTATCCTGGTGCAGTCCTTGTTTGATGAACATAAGTTTTAAGTTTTGCAAAGAAAATTGGGATTCTTAGTTAACTCAATAGGTTAGTTAAATTGAGACCAGTTAAAAGGGCTTCTCCCATGTTTACACACATTTTATATAGTAATATCAATCATGCATGTATTTTGTATTTCTTTTCTTTTTTCTTTTAGCTTGGCTGAATTCAGTAGCCTTCTGGAGCCCCTTCTCCTGGACACCTACTCAACAATGTGTTGGGAAGACCAAGGTGAATAAGGACTGGACTCTGAATGCGATGAGGGTCTAAAAGGGAGATAAAAAACACTCATCCATGTTTTATGTAGTAAATCCCACCAAGCACAAAAACTAAAAGTACATCGTTTCACTTATTAAAAATAGGCCCCTATGTCATTTATTCTTATGCCAGTTTTTCTTCAGTATTTTATGTAAAATTTTACTTGATAATTTAGATCAAGTTTTAAAGATGTAAAAATATCTGGATAAAAGTATGTGCCCTTGTCACTAATTGTCAGTCTACATTAGCTACTATTTATTTTAAAGTACTTCATTCCAGTGTGAGGAGGGTTACATTTAAATATTTCGCAGTCTCCTGAGATTTCTGACTCATACATGTAGCTCTGAAATACTGTGAGCAGGATGACATCCAGTGCTTTTACAGATTTTTTTTTTTTTTTTTGGCTTGTGAACTGCTGTGTGCCAAATGCCCCATTCATAACATCTCTAAACTCTGATAATGAGTAGATGTCATTATTTTGCCTTCCAGCACTTCTGATCAATATCAGGCTAATATTATTTTCTCTCTGATTTTCCTTTATATTTTCGAAATTTATAGCAAACACAAAATGAAATAATTATTTAATGTTTAACACAGTACAATTTTTTTTTTAAAGACTGCCTTCTAAGTCCTTGCAACTAGGAACGACTTTATTAGAAGTTTCAAAAATTATGAAAATATTTTAGCATAAATATTTATTTAGTGGTACCCTTAACAATGAATTTATGAGTTTTTTAGGCCACTTTTCAAACTCATTTTAGTTTCTATTAAGATTTGGTGGAATATTTTTTTAACTCATATATAAGAAAATGTAAGACTTAAAAAGGAAATGTAAGTCACATTCTTTAGAATTATCTTTCTGTTTATACCTAGTATTTCTTAGTTATCTTAATAAAATTGCGAGCCCAGTGCCTGACACATATGTGGCACTCAGAAAAGTGTATTAAATGAATGCATTCAAACTGAAATAACGTAACTGCTTAGTTAAGCCTTCTCTTGTTTTAAGTGTTTTTTTACAAGATTTTTTCATTTTAAAAGAGATAATAGAGACTTTAGGAACTGAAAAGTAATGTTAATAGGAATCATAGCAATTATCTCGTCTATCTTCTCCAATTTTCAGATGAAGCTGACAGACAAAGAAATTAAGTAATTTAACCAATGGCAAGTTAAATAGACTTCAAACTTTCAGATGTATTATTAAGCCATGTAGTTAATTTGGTTCAAAGTTTTGATTTAACCAACATGTATTAAGTATGTGTAATGACGAAGGCACTCTAATGAGTGCTGAGCTTAAAAAAAAAAAAAAAAAGAAACACGAAATTCCTACCCAAGGTTTGTAAACTACGGACTAGTATTTGGGAACCACTGAAATTTGATTCTTAGGCTCAGGACTGGAGTCTGGGTGGGAGATACTGATTTGAGAGTCATTAGTATACACTTATAATTGAACACATGCAGTGAATGAGATCACACAAGAAGAGGAAATAAAACAAAATAAATAGTAGAACTAGCAGTGGATTCCTGGTGAAGACGTATTTATAAGATGATACAAAGAGAATCAAGGGGGGAAAGAGACATATAAAAGGAGTGAGAATCAGATGATAAATGGTTCCTTGAAAATCAAGGGACAAAGAGAACCAGGTAGTAAATGATGGGAGGTTTCTTGTACCTTGCAGAAAACTCAATTATGATGAAGACTTAAAAGACACTATTAATATCAGACATTCAGCATCATTGGGGATTCTTGCAAAAGTGCTTTGCTGCAAAGGGAGTAACATATTATGAGCCACAATGAAGATTGCAAATTCTTGGAAAGAAAGAAAGAGGAGGAAAGAAATAATACAAATAAAAGACCAGCATTTTCCAGAATGAGTTCTGCTATCTTCACAGGTTTTAGTAGCTATTACTTGAAAAACATAAAGGAGAACGTTGGGGTAGAGTTCACTTGTGAGATATCTTGAGGAAACAATTTAAAAAGTTAATTTTGCTGCAGGACTTCAGAAAATTTATTTAGCAAATGGGAATGGAGAATATCCAATATCCACAAGAGGGTATATTTGGTCATCTATTTTCTTTAAAAAAAAAGAACACTTTTTGGGATTACTATTCTATATTAGTCACTTGGGAAATTTTGCTTTGGAATAAAAAGATAAAGCCAAGATGTTTAACACTAATAGAAAAAGAAAGAAGGGAAAGAAACAACAGCAATTAAAAAAAATTCTCCAGCTTTATTAAGATATAATTGACATATAACATTGTGTAAGTTTAAGGTATACAATATGTTGATATGATACATTTATATATTGCAAAATGATCACTACCATAGGCTAGCTGACATCTCCATCATGTCACATAACTACCATTTCTTTGTTGTGGTGAGAACATTTAAGGTCTACTCTTAGCAACTTTCAAGTATATTAAACAGTTTTATTAGCTAAAATCACCGTAATGTAATTAGACCCACAGAACTTATTCATCTTAAAACTGGAAGTTTGTACTCTTTGGCTGACATCTCCTGATTACCCCCAACCCCCTGCCTCTAGTAACCACCATTCTAGCCTCTGTTTCTATGAATTTGACTTTTTAAAAATTCCACATATAAGTGATATCCTACAGTATTTGTCTTTCTCCAACTTATTTCAGTTAGCATAATGCCCTCAAAGTCCACCCATGTGATAGGTTGAAAGAAACCTTGTTTGTGTTGAGGTGTGAATCCCTTCTACTCCAAGATAAGTTTGATTAGATTTGAAAGCCCAAATATTGGAACTTCAATATGTTTAAAGGTTCAGTGCAAATAAAGACCTTCTGAAGTCAAGTGTACACTCAAATAGTGACAGAGCCATGCAACGAATTTCTATTTGTTTGTGTTTTCTTCACAAAGACATCCAGGAAAGATGCATCAAAGGGAAAACCTAGCAGAAAATCTTAAACCAAAATAATTGGTAAGGCTGATTAAGAGAAGAGAAAGCATGAAGCAAAGAAACTTAGTAAGTACTTTTTTCCAGCTTTATTTCGATATAAATGATATATAACATTGTGTAAATTTAAGGTGTACAACATGTTGATTTGGTACACGTATATATTGCAAAATAATTACTACCATAACATTAGCTAATACCTGAATCATGTCGCATAATTTCCATTTATTTTTTGTGGTGAGAATATTTAAGATATACTCTCTTAGCAACTTTCAAGTATACAGTACAGTATTATTAACGTAAATTACTATACTGTACATTAGATTCCCCAGAACTTATTTATCTTATAACTAGAAGTTTATAACCTTTGACCAACATCTCACTTCTCTGCCGCCTCCCAGCTCCTGGTAACCACCCTTTTTTTCTCTGTTTCTACAAGTTTTATGAATTTTGGGTTTTGTTTGGATGGTTTTTTTAGATTCCATATGTAAATGAGATCATACAATATTTGTCTTTCAGTGTCAGGCTTATTTCATTTAGCATGGTGCCCTCAAGTTCTATCCATGTTGTCACAAATGGCAAGATGTCTGTCTTTCTCATGGCTGAATAATATGTACATATATATACACACCCGCCCCACCTCATCTTTATTCATTCATCTGCTGAGGAACAGTTAGGTTGTTTCCACATCTTGGTTATTGTGAATAATGCTGCAGTGAACATGAGAGTGCAGATATCTCTCCCTAGATCCTGTTCTCGTTTCCTTTGTATATATACCCAGAAGTGGGATTGCTGGATCATATAGTAGTTTTATTTTTAATGTTTTGAGGAACCCTCTTAGTTTTCCATAGTGGCTGCACCAAGTTACATTCCCACCAATGGTGCAGGAGAGTTCCTTTTCTCTACATCCTCACCAACAGTTGTTGTTTCTTGTCTTTTTGATAATAGTCATTTTGACAGGTATGAGATGGTATCTCATTGTGGTTTTGCATTTTTCCGGTGATTAGTGATGTTGAGGACTTTTTATGTACCTGTTTGACTGTCTTCTTTGAAAAAAATAAAGAAGATTGAAATCATATCAAATGCCTTTTTGGACCACAGTTGCATTAAACTAGAAGTTTTCCTAGTTTCCTAGTTTCTCCTAGTTTACCAGGAGAAAACTGAAAAATTAACCAATATGTGGAGATTAAACAGCATGCTACTGAACAACCAGTGGGTCAAGGAAGAAATCAAAAGAGAAATCAAAACCATTTCTTGAGACAAATAAAAATGAAAATACAATATACCAAAACTTATGGAATGCATCTAAAGCAGTTCTAAGAGGGAAGTTTTTAGTGATAAATACCTACATGAAGAAAAAAGAAAGATCTCAAATAAACAACCTAATTTTACAACTCAAGGAACTAGAAAAAGAAGAACAAACTATGACCAAAGTTAGTGGGAGGAAAGAAATAAAGATCAGAGCAGAAACGAATGAATGAGAGACTAAAAAGAAAATAGAAAAGATCCCTGAAACTTGAGTTTTTTTAAAAGATAAACAAAACACACAGACCTTTAGCTAGACTTATCAAGAAAATAAAAGAGGATTCAAATAAATAAAATTATAAATGAAAGAGGGTACATTACAACTAGATACCACACAAATGGAAAGGAATATGAGAAACTACTATGAACAATTATACACCAACAAATGGACAAACTAGAAGAGATGAACACATTCTTAGTAAGTACTTTTACTAGTCTTACATTTCTGCTCATTTTCTGGCATTCCAAAATCTTATTTGAAATTTTTGGCATAAACATTCTTAGAAGAATCCACTGGTTAACAAAGAAAATTTTGTTTCATAATTAAAATTTTCTTTTCAATTCATAACTGTTTTTCTGTATGTGAGACATATTTTTTTCTTATATCAAGTGAATGCTGTCGGGAGTGATCTTCCATCGCTTATTCCTGTTTCTGGAACGTGGCTTGCTCTGTGGCTTGGCATTTTGGAGCTGTCCCTTTTAGACAAGTCTTGAATAAACCATCTTCTCACATAATTTGGCAGAAGCAAAATGGCATCCTCATGTAAAATGTCACCTGCTCTAGATTGGCATTATTCTTGAGATTATAAGCATTAGAATAATGCTCTAAGATTCCTCTCTGTTTATCTCAGAAATATTACTACCTGATGGTTTCTAAGAGGATAGATTTGGTTATTTTATTAGGTCAAACTTTAGTCCTTGATAGAGAGCAAAATATTATAAAAATGGAGCCTAGGACAGATAAAGTTTGATTTAGTAATTAAACATTAGAGCTGGAAAGGAAAATAGAGTTCATTGAATTCAGTGATTAGTAAAATGACTCTAGAAGAATTTCTGTTTCAGTACCATTGTGGAGAAAGAAGGTTAGCTGAATGAGTAGGGTTTCTGGTTCCTTGGTTTTCTCCCCTCATAGCATTTCTTTGGGTTTCTTTTTACATTGTGTTCTTCTTTAGTAGATGAACATTTTATTTTAAAACAATAATTTAAATATTTCATATTGAAAAGTTGGAAAATTAGTTTTTAAGGGATTAAATGACTTTCCCAAGTCATAACTCTACTAAAAGATATAATGGGAACTAGGACCATGGTTTTTTGTGTTTTAGTGCTTTTTGATTTTTATTTCACATTTTTGTTCTATTAAAGATCTAAGAACCCAATTGGAATTCCATAGTAGGACATGATGGCTTAAAAAAAAATAGAAAGAATGAAAGAAAAGTTATAAAGAGGATTAAAGTCATCAATAATTATTCTTGCCTACTGCATTTTTCCTTCAAATAATTATTTCTTCACCTGTTTATATTCTGCATACTGTATGTGATAAAGAATTTAAATAATAAAATAAAAATTTCCCCAAAATGTATTCATCTTGAACAGGGTTTCTCAAACTCAGCACTAAAATTTTGGACTGACACATTTTTTTGTTGTTTGCTGTCCTATGCATTGTAGAATGTTTAGCGGCATCTTTGGCCTCAACCCACCAGATACATGGAGATATGACAGTCTTTTACTCAGTCATGATAATCAGAAAAGTCTCAGAGAATGCCAAATATCCACCAGAGAGCAATACTACCCCTGGTTGAGAATGATTGATCTAAATAGTATACAATCTAGATCCAAACAGAGACACCAAACTGAAGATATTCTTACCATATGTTAGCTATTGTGAGTAGACATTTGTTCCAAGATTTTAAGCAGTCCATTGTGATATTTTAGAAATTCTAAGGAAAACAGTCGTGGCTGTAAGAAGTGAGGCAGGTGTGGGAGTCCAGCCTTAATGCAAGCAGATGAGGCAGGCTGCATGAGCGTTGACTATGTGCTTGGTGGATGTGGAGAGTCCACAAAAGTATTTAATATTCTAATTTAATTGAACTCAGTTCTTGTTAACTTTTTGTGTTATGTGACCCTAGGCAAAAAGAGTTAAATATTTGTCTTTGATGGCTGCACAAGGCAGTCAGACTCTAGAGTAGAGTATGGTGATGGTGATGGGGATTTTAAGCTTGCCACTTTGACGTCCAGATGTGTCTTAGAATGGAAGATGGAAAAAGTCATGAAGAAAGGGCTATCTTGAGGACTAGCTTTCCCTAGTTACAATAAAAGGGAATTATTATTTTTTGTTGTTGTTTTTTTGTTTTTACTTTGTATTTAGTGAACAACTTTTAATCCCAGTGTGGAATTGTTCCTCTATCACCCACATAGTTCTCTTGAGTCTCTCAACTACAGTGACTGATCACTTCCTGGTGTAAAGCCTGACTCAGCTTTGCCCAACTACATTACTTTCATACTATTTTTTGTACTTGTTCTATGGTCATTGGCATAGACATATGATTTTGTAATGATTTTGTAAAGTAGCTGGGACAGTGATTATCTTGCCTGCCAATGCAAAGAGCCTAGCCACAAAAGTAGAGAACTAAGCCACCAAGCGAAAAGATACAAAGGCAAACAGACCCTGAACGATAAAGTGCCTCAAGACTTCTTTAATCACCTGGATCCAGCCGTATCTGAAGCTCAGGTTGCCCCTTGGACATCTGGCTACATGAGTCAACAAAGTAACCTTTTTTTTTTTTTGCTTCATCTAGTTTGTGTTAGGTTTCCATCACTTACAATTGAAAGAGGTCTGCTGAGTATGGAGAATATTCCCATTGAGCAAATGTGAGCAAGGAATTGCAAATGCATAGAAATAAAATGACAGCTATACAGATGAAAGACTAACACGAAACAACAAGAAAAGCCCCTTGAACTTTAATGCAGGAATAATGAACAAATAAAGAGTATGTGTGAGCTGTCTCACAAAAACCTGTTCCTCAAGGACAAGCAAGACATCAGAGAAAAATGACCTCATAACAGATTGAAATAGAGACGATAATGGAGGAGGAAAATGTCCAGAATCAAACCAGAGACTGTGTCCTTCTATTCACATACCGTTTGCAAATTCTAATGATGGAGGACCAATAATTGAGCTCACCTGTGTAAGAACTGTATCATTTATTTATTCAGCCAACATTTACAAATTATCAACCAAGAGGGAAGGATTCCAACTTGTTAAACACCAAGTCTCTGAACTTCAGTCTTTATCCGAGATGTAGGTCTAGGGAGGGGAAAAAATAATTCAAGAAACCATGACTAGTATAAAAGCTATTGTATTGTAGGCGAGTGCAGAGTGAGACAGACAATTCACTCTAGTACTTATGGCTTCTTCAGTTGTAAGTGACAGAAAAAGGAATTCAAACTAGCTTAAGTAGGAAAATAAATTTGCATGAGGCTGCATTCAGGCACAGCTGGACTCAGGAGTTCAAACCATGGCACCTGAACTCTATCTCCCTCTCTACCTCTTAATTTTGTTTGCTTCTGAGTTGTCTTTCCACATTGTTGCAAAGAAGACCATTAGCAGATCTGGGTTAATGTCATTAGAGGTCATGACTCCAAAAGTAAAGTTACCTCTTTTCCTCACATGACATTTATTGACTCTGCTTTAGTCTTAGGCCCATTTCTGGAGCAATCTCTGTGTCTAAGAGGATGTGCCTCAGCCTTGTCCATGTACCACTTCTGCAGCTGGGTGCTGGGACCATGATACTGGCAGACCCACCAAGATAAGGTGAAGTGAGAGTTATTGAAAGGAAAAGAAGCTATCTAGTCAGTATCATTTATGATGATGATGGTTATGATGATAATCTTCATCATCATTATTCTAGATGACATTCAGTCTCCTAACACGTCCTGGTGGGACCTAGAAGTTGTCATGTCACATCTGAGCTAACTATTAAAGAGTAAGTATTTGTATGACTACTATTGGTTAGGATGAAAAACAAGAGGATGCATTAGTGTAGAGGATTCAGTGTAATTATGCAGGCATGCTTTAGCAAAATTCACTAATGTCCAAATATACACAAATTGTCATCTACCATTTATTGAGTACTGATTATGTGCCAGGCATTTGCTAAGTAAGCTCTTTAATTTGATCATCTCATTTAATTCTCCCAAATTTTATAAGGTAAATATTACTCTCTTTCTCAAATTGCAAATAATGCTCAGCGAGGTGAAATAATTTACTTAATTAGCAAGTGGTAGAGTTTGGATTGAAACACAGGAAGTGTGAAACAAGAACTTGGATATTTAATATGACTTTGTACTTAGGGGGACCATACAGCTCAGTTTATGTCTCTTGTCCTGATACAATTATTAATTGCATCCCCTTCTACTTCAAAACATGTTCAGATTTTGACAATAAATTATATGATAACATGAACACTGCCTCCTTCATGGATATGTTTGAACTCCCATGTATTTTATATACTTGTCTTTCATTCAGAATGATTTTAATAATCTTTTATTTTAGGAGAAAAGCTTCGTATTTACAAAGAAGGTGCAAAGATAGTACAGAGAGTTCTGATATCCCCACACCCACTTTCCCTTATTATTAGCACCTTATATTAATTTGTCACAATTAATGACAGTATTGATACATTATTATTAACTAAAGTTCATACTTTATTCATATTCCCTTAGTTTTTACTTAGTGTATTTTTTCTGTTACGGGCTCCCATCCAGGATATCACATTATGTTTAGTCATTATGTCTCCTTAGGCTCCTCTTAACTGTGACAGTTTCTCACGCTTTCCTTGTTTTTGATGACATTGACCCTTTTGAGAAGTACTGGCCAGGTGTTTTGTAGAATGTCTCTCAACTGGGATTTCTCTGATGTTTTCCTCACACTTAGAATGGGGTTATGGGTTTGGGGGAGGAGATCACAGAGGTAAAGTGCCAATTTTATCGCATAACATCAAGGGTATATACTATCAATGTGGCTTATCAATGTTGATATTAACCTTGATCACCTGGTTGAGGTAGTGTTTGACATGTTTCTCCACTGTAAAGTTACTCTTGTAAAATGGTTGTTAACCTTTTCAAGTTATGTTTATATGGAGAACATGCACACATTTTATGTGTGTGAATCCATGACTTTTGACAGATATATTTATCCATGTAACCACTATCCCTATCAAGATGTAGAACATTTCTGTCAGCCCTCTAAAGTTGTTTTAACTTGTCTTAAT
Organism: Balaenoptera borealis; assembly: GCF_965194805.1. Classification (NCBI taxonomy): domain Eukaryota; kingdom Metazoa; phylum Chordata; class Mammalia; order Artiodactyla; family Balaenopteridae; genus Balaenoptera; species Balaenoptera borealis. Next base: position 13,888,772 of record NC_138869.1, on the reverse strand, counting down.
TTAATCTTTTGATTTCATTGAGTCCCTAAAGAATCCTTTGAGTTATGATTGAGTCAGAAGTGTCCCAACTCTTAGCAGACATATCACAATTTTGAGCTGCTCTACAAATAAATAACCAGGTTCTTAACTATGTTTGACTCTATCAGGTTAGCTTTTATAGACTGGACATCTCTCCATATATCTTTCCTGACTGGAATAACTAGGTAATGCAGACTTACCATCCCATGGACTTGGAACCTTGTCCTATAGGTAAGAACACGAGGATGAACAAGCCTCAGAAAGGGAGATTTACCGAAAAATCACAAGGAACCAATCTTTATAACTGCTAAAGTGTGACAGGATGTGAAGAAGGCTGACATCACTGTGACAAATCTGGCTTAGAGAAGACTATTGTGGATAATATCATGGGATACCACCGCATTTTATATTCAGAGATTTCTAAGAGTGGACCCGAAGTAGGAGCAAGACAGGTATGGTCTTAACATCCTAAGTAAGACATTATCAGTATTCGAAAGAGGTTTCTAAAGCACTTTTATCAATTCCTTTTTTAAAGTGTTAGTTATAATATTAATCACTATTGGATTTATAGGGAAATAATGTTTTACAAGAAGCAACATAAATATAAGTGTAAAAGTTCATGAGGCGGCATCATGCAAGTTATTTTATCAAAAATTATATAAAAATCATGGCATATAATTAGAGCTGAAAGAAATGTTAAATCTCAGAGAGCCAAAAAAAAAAACTCTTCAGTTTATAGATAATAAAAATGGATGAGTTGAATAATTTGCCCAGATAATGGGATCTTAACCTTATATATAAACTTTATTGCGGTATAGTTTACATAAACAAAAGTATACACATATTAAACATACGATTGATGAGTTTATAAAATATAAACTAAGCATAAAACTTTATATACTAAAAACCACCACAAATTAGATACATAACATTTCCATCACCCTGGAAAGGTACCTTATACCTCTGTTTACTCAATCCATCCCCTGTTCTCAGACCCAGGCTGATCTGCTCTCACTACATTTTTTTTTTTTAATAAATTTATTTATTTATTTTTGGCTGTGTTGAGTCTTCGTTTCTGTGCGAGGGCTTTCTGTAGTTGCGGTGAGCGGGGGCCACTCTTCATCGTGGTGCGCGGGCCTCTCACTGTTGCGGCCTCTCTTGTTGCGGAGCACAGGCTCCAGACGCGCAGGCTCAGTAGTTGTGGCTCATGGGCCCAGTTGCTCCGCGGCATGTGGGATCTTCCCAGACCAGGGCTCGAACCCGTGTCCCCTGCATTGGCAGGCAGATTCTCAACCACTGCACCACCAGGGAAGCCCCTCACTACATATTAATTTTGACTTTTCTAGAATTTCATACAGAAGATGTCATATTGCATACACTCTCTTTTGTTTTTCTTCTTTTACTTCCTATAACATTTTGAGATATATCTGTTTACTGTATATTAGTTTTCCCTTTTATAGCTGAGTAGTATTCCATTGTATGGATATACTACATGTATTTATCCTTTTGATGGGCATTTGGGTTGTTTCCATTTTATAGTTATTTTGAATAACACCACTATAAACATTTATACAGAAATACCTGTGGACATATATTGTTATTTCCTTGGGTAGAAGTGGAAATGTTGGGTTGAATGGTAAGTGTATGTTTACCTTTATGAGAGACTGAGAAAGACTTTTCTAAAGTGGTTGCACCATTTTGCATTCTGACTAGCAGGGTATAAAAGTACTAGTTCTGCTGTATCCTTTCTGACACTCAAAATGGTCAGTCTTTTTCATTTTAACCTTTGTAATAGGTAGTGGGATCTCATTTTGGTTTTAATTTGCTTATCCCTGAAAACTAATGGTGCTGAACATCTTTTCATGTGCCTACTGCCTTTTGTGTATCTTCTTTAGTGAACATATACTTTTTCTTTATGTGTGTGTATTATATAATCTTATGTACAAGTTCTTTGTAAAATATATGTTTTGTGCAATTTTCACCATTTCTGCTTCCTTCTCCCCTATTTTCTGAAAGAGTCTGTGTAAGATTGACATTTTTCCTTAAGTTGTTGATCACATTCACCAAGGAAAGCCATCTGGACCTAGAATTTTCTTTGTGGGAAGGATTTTTTATAGTTACTTTGTTTATCTTATTCAAACAGCTTTGTTGAGATGAATTTTACTTATAAAATCCACTAATTTCAAGGATACAATTTAGTCATTTTTAGTAACTACCAAATTATACAACCATCAACATGAATCAGTTTTAGAATATTTTTATTACCCTAATAAGATCTCTCATGCCCATTTCCAGTTTATCCCCATTCCCACCACCAGCCCCAGGCATGGGAAGGTTTTTCACTGTAAAGGAAATTTAACAAACATAAAGCTTTTAGATTTTTTTCTTTCTTTTTGAGTCAATTTTGGTAAGTTGTGCCTTTCAATGAATTTGTCCATTTCACTTAGTTATCAATTTTTTGATATAAAAATTTTCATGACATTTCCTTATTTTTCCTTTCCATGAGTCTAGGGTCTAGAGTGATGCTTTTTCTTTTTATATTGGTCATTTCTCTCTTCTTTCTTTTTTTCTTAATCTGTCCAGCTTAGACATTTTCAGTTTTACTGGTCTTTACAAGGAACAGCTTTTGGTATTATTGGTTTTTATCTCTTTTTGCTCTTTTCTATTTTATTGATTTATACTTTTTATTCTTTCTTTTTACTTACTGTGAGTTTAATTTATTTTACTTTTTTAGTTTCAGATGCAAAGTTTAGATGATTGAATTAAATGTATATTTTCTTTTCTACTATATGGCTTTAAGCTATAAATCTCTCCCTAAGAACTGCTTTAGCTACAGTCAACAGATTTTGACAGGCTGTTACTGTTATCAGTCATTAAAAATATATTCTAATTTATCTGGATTTTTTAAAAAATTGTGAGTTAAGTGTGTTTAAATATCAAATATTAGGGGATTTTCTAGATATTTTGTTATTGATTTTCAAGTTAATACCATTGTTATCAGAATGAGTTCAATAATTTTAAGTGTATTGAAACTTGTTTATGGAACAATATATGGTCTATCTTGAACAATGTTCAAGTTTGTCTTCTGCAGTGTGCAACTGCTGTTACACAGATGCAGTGAATTTCAAACAATGTGTTTTTCAACTCTAGACATTCCATTTATTTTTGTATTTTTCACTTCTCTCCTCATTGGGTTCATGTTTCCCTCAAATTCTTGAACATATTTACACTAGCTGTTTATATTTAATTCCTATTGCTGTGACACAAACTACCACGCATTTAGTGACTTAAAACAATACTCATTTACCTCACAGATCTTTAGGTACTCAGGTATGGGCGGCTTGGCTGGGATCTCTCCTGAGGCTCTTCTTACAGAACTGAAGTCAGGGTATCAGCCAGGCTGAGCTGTTATCTGGAAGCTCTGGGAAAAATCCATGTCCAAGCTTATTTAGCTTATCAGTAGAATTCAGTTACTTACAACTGTAGGGACGATGTCCCTGTCTTCTCTTGCCATTATTCAGGGGCCAGACAGCTGCTAGGGCCACTCTCAGACCCTTCAAGATGGCTCCTTCCCTCTCAGCAATAGAGAACCTCCTTCATGTTGAATCCTTCTCACACTTTGGATCTCTCTGACATACTCTTTTGTGACCAGCCAAAGAAAAGTCTTATTTTAAGGACTTAATGTGATTAGGTTAGGCTCACCTGGAGAATCTCTCTCAAAGCCAACCGATTAATAACCTCAATTACACCTGCAAAATCCCATTCACTGTATAATTATGGGGGCTATTTTAGAATTCTGTCACACTGGTTTTTTTGTATTTGTGCTATTCTAAAATCTGTCATTTCTAGATCTGTTTTTATTGACTAGTTTTTCTCCTGCCTTTTCACATGCCTTATAATTTTTATTGGATTCTGTACAGTATGAAAGTAATGTGGTTGTGTCTTCATTTCACTGTCTTCCTTTAAAAAGCATTGAATCTTGTTTTAGCAGACGTTAGGTTACTTGTAGGTCACCTAGATCCTTTCAAGGTTGGTTTTTAAGACTTTTTACAGTGGGTATTTAGCCCTGCAATTAAAGTGTAACCTTTCTGGGTCTCTACTAATTTGCCCGAGTATTCAGAAAGATTTCTCCCCTCCAGAGGGTTAGCACTTCAATGTCTCCCAGTGCTGTGTGAGCTCTGTTACAGTTCCCTAATAGTTGTTATTTTCCTAGGGTCCCAGATCCTCATCCTATGTTTTCCCAGTTTAGTGTTGAGCCAAAATTCAAGGGACTCCCATACATATTTCTAGCCCTCTTTCTCTGTGTACCTCCTGTCTATCTTGTACTCTTGCCTGCAAGTTGCAGCTTCCTCAGTCTCCCTGAACTCTGATCTCTGTTTTCTCAAATTAGCCCACTGACCATGCTCAGCTTGGGTCTGAAAAGTGGCACCAGGCAGGAACATTCATAGCACTTGCCTCATTCGTTCCCCTCCTTTGGGGAACACAGTTCTGAGCTCCTAGCTGCCCAGTGTTTTAAAAGGGTTGTTTAAGTTATTCTAATTTTCTAATGATTAGCTTTGAGAGGAAAATTCTGCGGCCAATTACTCCATCATGGCTAGAAGCAGGAGTCCTCAACTGAGATTGATTGACTGAATGAATGTCTACAAGAGCTTACCTGCTACCTTCTCCCCACAGAAATGAGACTTGATGTCCCACTTCTGATTTTATTTTAATGGGGTGCAGGGTTGAGGAACTGAAGAATCAAAATCATTATAGGATAGGGACTTCCCTGGTGGCGCAGTGGTTAAGAATCCGCCTGCCAATGCAGGAGACACGGGTTCGATCCCTGGTCCAGGAAGATCCCACATGCCCCGGAGAAACTAAGCCCGTGTGCCACAACTACTGAGCCTGTGCTCTAGAGCCCACGAGCCACAACTACTGAAGCCTGCACGCGTAGAGCCCGTGCTCCACAACAAAAGAAGCCACCGCAGTGAGAAGCCAGCACACTGCAATGGAGAGCAGCCCCTGCTTGCCATAACTAGAGAAAGTCGGCACACAGCAACGAAGACTCAACACAGTCAAAAATAAATAAAATAAAAAATAAATTTTTAAAATGCTGTGAATTCACAACACAATGAAAAAAAAATTTTTTAAGTCATTGTAAGATAAATAACTTGCATGGGGAAGATACTAGTATCAACTTACGTTAAATAATTTCAAAGCAGATATGATCATGAGAAATGGGCCCACATCACAAAGAATCAAGATATGCAAAGAATATGAGTAATTACCCTAAGGAATATTGTTTGAATATTAAATGAGATGTGAATATTAAAAAATGATAGATGGTCTAAAGTTCCATTTAATTCGATTAGTGGTATTAAGCATGGTAGATGGTCTCGTAAGACATACTAATACATTCCCCAGAGAGAACATTCCAATAATTTAGACATTTTATGTTCAGTGGTTCACTGGACATACCCAGAACGTGGTTCATCCAAGAAGAATAGTTCTGGAAACACTGCTGATAGGGATTAGTGTCTAATACATAGACGGACAACAGAGTACAATAGTTAAAAGTGTTGTTACTGAGCTCTGTTTCTGTACCCAAGAGCTAGGTGGCTGAGGGGTTGAAACATAGACTTTGAAGATAGAGTTCCTGACTTCAAATTGAGCTCTGGTGCTTCCTAGCTTTATGTCCTTGGCAAGTCTCTTAAAAACACTGTACCTCAATTTCTTCATCTGAAAAATAGGGATGATGAATAATAATACCTGCCTTTTATGTGTTGGGGATGAGACAAATCCTTAGTTTATTATGAGGATTAAGTAAATCAACATGTGTAAACCATTCAAGCAGTACCTGGGGCATAGTAAGTTCCAGATAAGTGTTAGCTATTATAATAATTTCTTGTCTAAAATTAGGATAATAATAAAAATAGTAAATCTTTTATAGGTTTCACACAGATTGACTCACTGCATGTAAACTGCCCATGCTAGTGCCTAATAGACAGTAGATGTTCAATGAAACAGAATAAACCTCACATCATGGTTGATTCAGGAAATCTGTGAGGTTCAGTGAGTAGGTTCAAATGCGTCCATGGCCCATAAGTAAGCAGGGTGTTATTCTTCTAAAAGATAAAGGAAACTCTACTACTTTAGATTTACTACTAGCTTTAGATAGGTGAACTGTCACACCCTATATGTCTAACACACAATACAAAAACCTACACTACATGATCATATGATTTTTAGTATTCAAGTTGTTAATGTGGTTTATCTCATTGATTGATTTACTGTTACTGAACCATCCTTGCATCCCTGGGATAAATCCCACTTGATTATAGTGTATGATGCTTTTAATGTATTGTTGAATTCGATTTGCTAATAATTTGTTGAGGAATTTTGCATCTATGTCCATTGGTGATACTGGCCTGTAATTTTCTTTTTTTTGTAGTGTCTTTGGCTGGTTTTAGTACCAGGGTGATGCTGGCCTCATAGAATGAGTTCAGAGTGTTTCTCCTTCTGTAATTTTTTGGAATAGTTTGAGAAGGGTAGGTGTTAACTCTTCTCTAAATGTTTGATAGGATTCACCTGGGAAACTGTCTGGTCCTGGACTTTTGTTGGGAGTGTTTTATTACTTATTCAATTTCATTACTGGTGATTGGTCTGTTCATATTTTCTAGTCCTGATTCAGTCTTAAGAGATTGTAACATTTCTAGAAATTTGTCCATGTCTTCTTTCTAGGATGTCCAGTTTATTGGTGTTTAATTGTTTGTAGTAATCTCTTATGATTCTTTGTATTTCTGTGGTGTTGGTTTTAACTTCTCATCTTTCATTTCTTATTTATTTGGGTCCTCTCTTTTTTTTTCTTGATGATTCTGGCTAAAGGTTTATCAATTTTATCTTTTCAGAGAACCAGCTCTTAATTTTATTTATCCTTTCTAAATTTTTTTTAGTCTTTATTTCATTTATTTCTGCTCTGGTCTTATTTCTTTCCTTCTACTAACTTCGGACTTTGTTCTTTTTCTGGTTCCTTTATTTGTAAGGTTTGGTTGTTCATTTGAGATTTTTCTTGTTTCCTGAGGTAGATTTGTATTGCTGTAAACTTCTCTCTTTTTATTGCTTTTGTTGAATCCTGTAGACTTCGGATCATTGTTTTCCTGTTTTCGTCTTATCATGAGATAAACATAAATTGTTGTGATTTTAAGACAATTTAAAAACTCACAGTTATACTCCAGCCTTCTTAAGTTTTAATCTTACTTCCCACTCAACTGGTCATTTGCAGCCACTGTCATTTGGAGCTTTATATCATATGCTCAAGGTCTGGATTCATGTTAAGAGGTGACTCTAAGACTACTACCACACTCCATGTCATAGAGTTTTAAACTTTCTGTAGTTCATTCTCACAGGAATCTAAGAATCAGGAGGTATTTTTAAAAATTATCTCCTTATCTTTAAGCAATAACAATCTAAATTAGTATCCTCAGTTTTGAGAGACTCAACTGAAATGAATCACTAGCTTAAGCAAGGGATGGAATATATTGGGGGACCAAGTGGAATGTTCCAAGGCAAATACAGCTTCAGCCATTGCCAGATCCAGAGTCTCAGATGACTCATCAGGGCTCTCCTTTTCTCTCTGTATATTTGATCTGCTTCTCTACGTGGGGTGATTTTATTCTCAGTTGAGCTTTATCCATGTGATAGAAAAGACAGCTACTGGAAGCCCCCATTTCTGTCTTCCTAGATAAGAGGTCAAGAGGAATAGATCTGCCTTATGCAAGTATCAGTACATAACATCTGAGGTCCTTTACCTATCCTTGAACTCTTCAGCCTCAGCAGGAGGAAAGGAGGGCTCAATTTTGCCAACACTAGATGTGTGCCCACATCTGAGTTTGGATAGGTGAGGCATTAAGGTTAACAGCTCCATCTCAACTCTTACAGACTGAGAGGGGTTCTTTCCCAGAGGAATAGCTAGCCCATGATGTTACCAAAGGAACATCAGGAACATTCCCGCCCCTACCAACTTAGGGAATGTATAAAATCAGAGCTCCTTAAAAAGATGGAATCAGGAAATAGATGGAGTAACAGACACAAGATATCTACTACAAGTAAATATGACAGGAAAGTACAACAGATGAGAGAGAATTTTTTCTCTTCCTCTCTCTCTCTCTCTGCCCCCCCCAAGAAAAAAGTGACCTTGACCCAGTAAAGCAATACAAATGTAAGATGGTGTTAAAAAAAAAAAAAGCTATGAAAACAAAACCTATGGATGGAGACCTACATCCTACATGAAAGGTGGAAGAGTATAATAATAGCCAGAGTACATTACTCTGGCAGAAGCAGCAGCCCTTAAGGAGGACAACTTTATAAATTACAAATTGGATTTAAATAGACAGGGAATTGAAAGTGGAGACATTATTTTCTGCAGAAGATGATGGACAGGGGATAACAAAGAAAATAAAACTGAGATTGTTAACAAAATACAATGCTAAGCATATAAGTTAGGACTGAGTCCTTAACTTTCATTTTTATTAATGCCTGGGTGAGGATAGATTACTGACTACACCGAACCAAGCCTGGGAACACATTTCATATTTATGATATTTGTGCCTAAAACTAGATTCTCCTCCAATTTAATATGACACTAGGACAATGACTGGCCAAGTTTTAGATTAATCACTCTTACACAAAGATTTTTCATTCATATAATCTCAACCAAACAAACAAATACTGCGTCACCTATTAAGTTCCAGATCCTGTGCACTCTGGCTGAAGATATAAATATCTTGCAAGCCCAGCGTCACTTACCTCTTTCTCTGGTAACAAATCACACTTTCTATTATGACAGTGGCCCCAGTTTTCGGCCCAGGAATAAACACTTGACTCAGGAAGAGCCAATTAAAGCCTTCCTTTAGAGTTGATCGAGAGCTTTAAGGTTAGAGTATTTCAATCTTATGCAATTTTTGTAAAACAAAATTATTTCAAAATCTACTAATTATTCTTTAAGTTCTAGAAACTGCATTCTGTGACTAAGAGGACAACAATTTATTTGCCATCGTTTCTGCTCTGCCCACTTTATGTTTCTGTCACTGTGAAATAAAGGCAGTGGGGAATAGCAAACCAGTTCTGATTCATTCAACACATGAGTGCTTCTTAGGTACAAAACACCATTCTGAACATTGTCCGGGATAAAAAGATAAATAATACCTAGCCCCTTACCCTCAAGGATCTTCCAGCTTAGCAAGGGAAATAAAACATGCACACAGATGACTGCAACAAAAAGAAGATAATGATTGCTGCCAGATGTTTGGGGAGAATGAGCAGAGCAAAGAGAGAACACAGAATAAGGCAACATTCAACAGTCAGCCAATAACTATTTGTTGAGCAATTGCAAGATGTGAACTGGAAGTGGAAGAGGAGAACATAGATCTTCACGTGGGCAGGTGAAAAATCAAGTGTTATTACCTGTAACACAGCTCTTCAAATATATTTTTTGGCACCAAGTGCCTAATAAATAGCCTTAAATTAAAAACTAAATAAGGATACAGTCTCTATCAAATATAGCCTGAGGTACTGATGCCTAAATACTAGGATCACAGTATTTATGTTCCCAAGGATGCCTTTCTATTGCTTTGCTTCTTTCCCCCTTTCCAAATTAGCTAATGCTGCCTTAACAGGATATCTATTTCACTTGTTCCAGCCTTTTTGAGCCAATGTATTGAATAGCAGAACAGGTGAGTTACAAGAGGATATTTTGACTTCAAACAACAGAAATAAAATACTATATAATTGAAAAAAAAAACCAGAAAACAGAGGCAATCTTTCAGGCACATGTGGATCCAGGAGTTCACATGTTTTAACCAGGTCCCTTTCTTTATTCCCCACCCCTTTTTCTCTCTTCCTTTTCTCCTCTCTGGTATCTCTCATTATGGGATTCAAATATTTCCCTGTTTATGTGGGAGCTTCTGGCACAGCTACAGGCTTATACCCTCGCAGCTCCAGGGCTGGCTGGAAGGGGCGGGCCCATCACAGCATAAGGTTGTACAAGGTGTGCACTTATATAGCAGGGCATCACATCTATGAGTGATTGATGATCACATTGTATACAGGGGTAGATTCGTATATTTTTTACATCACTTTTCTTGAAGATGGCAGTAAAATGGTATGTTTTTACAAAATCAAATAGTGTAACATTGTCCAAAAGATGTACATAAAGCATTTAGAGGAAGGAGGCACCTTTTTCTTTTAACTCTGGCACGGATCGTCTATTGGACAGTGGTAACCCTATGTCATCACCCTCGTTACTCCAGCAGAAGTCCAGGGATTAGCCCTGCATAACTCTTGTTAGCCTCTATTCCCTTCCTTGAACACTGTAGCCAGAAGGTTTTTTTCCTCCTCAAACCTTAAGTATTGAAACCTGGAGGAGGGGCATGTCTGAAAAGAAAATGATGGACTGGACTCTCCCTAGAAGGAAGATAAATAGGCGGTCAACAAGAAAAAAAAAAAAAAAATCCTCTGTACCAGGAAATGTTTGAAGTGTTGTTTGGGTATCAAAAAACGGGTGCCCTACACATAAAGCAACAAAGGATATTGGTCAAAAAAGAACACCATGGCCAAAGGTGCATGGCCTATTTCAACAGAGGATTTGAAAGTTAAAAGTTAACCTGTAAAACATACAATTCAATTTCATCATTTTACAGATGGGGAAAGTAAAACCCAGGCACAGGAACAGAAGTGCCAAGGTCATACAGGTGGTTGGTGGAAGAGACAAACAACTACCCAACTGCTGACTTTTTAGATGTGTGTGTGTTGTTTTGTTTATGTGCAAGGACATTTTTCTTTAGTACACTAACATTACAACAGAAAGTATAGTCTTGTTTTTGGTTTTCTCTCCACCCTCAATTCTGTATAAGATAGTTTTGCTGCACTCCAACAGAAAGTCTCAGCAAGAGTAGAGATCACCATAGGAGTACACTTGGGTACCAAGGACAGATATATTGCCCTTCCTTATGTAGGAACTAGGGCCACTTGTTGCTTTAATGGGCCGAGTTTGGGCTGGACCTGCAGGAGGGGACACCTTTGAAAAACAGCTTCCTAACTGCACTACAACCTGCTCTGGTATCCTGATTCCACTCCCCAACCCCCCAAATCCTCAGCCTGAAAAAAAAAAAAAAAAAAAGAATGGTATACTGGATCACTGGATCGATGGGGAGATTTCTATCTGCTCCTCCTACTGTCACCTCTCTCTTGCTATTTCCTGCCCGCGGAAACCTGACATCAAAAGCATGCCCAAAAGCGTCTCTGGAAACGGGTAGGAGGGAGCCTTACACCTGTCAGCGCCAGAGAAGAAAGTGCCCTCTACAGAGTTCTCAGTTGTTCCATCTCTTGCGATGAAAGGAAGAAAAGGAGCGAATCCGCCACAGATTTACTGGAGACCAGGGTTACTTCATCCGGCTCCGGCCACAGTAACCCCTGAAGACCAAAGATGCATTTCCATTCCCAGCATTTCTTGTTGGCGTCTTTCCCTACAGGCTAACCCAGTGCCTGGCCCCGGAGAAGTCTCTGCGTAAAGGTTCTTTAAGTCATAAATCAGGCCCCTGTGTGTATGTGTGTTTTTCTTAGGAAAAACTGGCCCAGACGAATTAGCAGTAGAGACTGGGGTCTCCCTACTACCCTTAATCCTTGGCGGCATCACCTTCCGACTACCTCGCATTCTCCCGGAGCTGACAGCCCCGGCTCCGGACCTCAGGGTTGGAAGCAGTCAGCCCCAGATAGGACCGCCCTGTCCGGGGCTGATGCCACCCTGTGCCTAGAATGTGCGTGTGGGTGCAGGCGGGCGAGCGAGCGGCTTCTACACTGAGACCGGAGCAGGAGCTCAGCCTTCGCCTGCGACCTGCAATCCCCAGATTCCCTGGGGACCTCGAAACTCCCAATCGGAGGCACTCCCCCCCCCTCCCACAGCCGCCCACCCATTCCCCCCCCCCCTTACCTCAGCACGCAGCCCCTCCCTGCGTGATGATGCAAAACAGTGGGGAGGGCGGGCGCTGGGAAGGGTGGGGAGAGCCTGAGAGCGAGCGAGGGTGGGAGGGAGTGGGAGGAGGAGGAGAGGGAGCCGAACGACCATTTAAAGCGATAGCAATCCGCGCTCTCTCCCCAGTGCTGGGCTGTTGGAGAGCTCGAGCTGCAAGCCACCGAGCGCGAGCGCGAGCGCGAGCGCGAGCGCGGCGCGCCGGCCGGGGAACCCGAGAGCGCACGGCGCCCCAAGCTGGCAGGCGCCGCGGGACCCCGCACCCTCGCCGGCTGCCCTTCCCCGGGCGCCCCCACCCTCCTCGCCCGCAGGAGACCCTGGGCTTCCCCGGAGGAGCTCACCCCAAGGGGCCAGGACTCCGGCGAGCCCGCCACCGTCCCCTCCAGTGCCGCCGCCACCACCGCAGCCGCGGGAGCAGCATGGTCCAGCTGGGGAAGCTGCTCCGCGCCCTGACTTTGATGAAGTTCCCCTGCTGCGTGCTGGAGGTGCTCCTGTGCGCGCTGGCGGCGGCGGCGCGCGGCCAGGAGATGTACGCCCCGCACTCCATTCGGATCGAGGGGGACGTCACCCTCGGGGGGCTGTTCCCGGTGCACGCGAAGGGTCCCAGCGGAGTGCCCTGCGGCGACATCAAGAGGGAGAACGGGATCCACAGGCTGGAAGCGATGCTCTACGCCCTGGACCAGATCAACAGCGATCCCAACCTGCTGCCCAACGTGACGCTGGGAGCGCGGATCCTGGACACTTGTTCCAGGGACACTTATGCGCTCGAACAGTCGCTCACTTTCGTCCAGGCGCTCATCCAGAAGGACACCTCCGAAGTGCGCTGCACCAACGGCGAGCCTCCCGTTTTCGTCAAGCCGGAGAAAGTAGTTGGAGTGATTGGGGCTTCGGGGAGTTCGGTCTCCATCATGGTAGCCAACATCCTGAGGCTTTTCCAGGTAGGGGGGCGCTCCCTCCGGGGCAGAGCGCGCCGTAGCTCCCCGCGCTCTTTATCCTGAAGGCTGGCTTGGACTCCGGGGGTGCGGGGTCTGGTCAGCCTTCGCTCATTTCCACCCTGGAGATCCTGCCGAATCCCTCCTATCTCACCCGAGGAGGTACTTTCCCTGCTTGATTCATTTCCCTTCCATCTCTCGCCTGTCCGCGCTCCCCTCCATCCGGCTTGACATTCTGGATTTATGGCCCCATTTACAAGAAACAATCTCCGAAAAACAAGGCGATGATTTAAATGGGTTTGCATTAGAGTGAAATATGGTTCAAAAACAGGCTTGTAAAAGTGCCGGGCTCCTGTGAGAGCCAGTTAGGCGCAAGGAATATGAAAGATGAGAAGACGCCTAGAAACTAGGCATTTCTCAACTCCCCAGCTTCCCTGCCCCAAGCCGCCCGGCAAGCTGCAGCTCCCTTGGAAAATTTCGAGAAGAGCTTAGGGAGGCAGTTCTTAAACCGAAGGCTAGGTCTTCACCTACATTTGGATGTTAATTGCCCATTTCGCTCGGGTTGGATTTCCCGAGCTGTAACCTGTCTCTGCGAGGGCATGGGGCAGAGGCGTGGGGACGGTCCTCAGGTGGGGAGATGCCACCCGCAGACGTGACCCCCAGGTGATTTGCTCTGGGCAGTTGTTTGCACCGTCTAAACTGCATTTGCGATCCGGCCACTGGCAGGAGCCGGGCGATCAGCTTTCTACTCCTGCCAGTTGAGAGCCCAGAGATGAGCTCATGCTAACTGCGGAACAAAATCGCTTCCTCTGCACCCACCCTGCCCATCCTTTCCCACGACCTCCCGAACGCAGCCCCCCAACCCCAATCCTGGGCTTTGAGGACGCTTCTCAGAGCCAGGCAAGAAGGCGCCTGGAGGGAGGCCGCAGGGTGCGCTGAGCAAGGCCGGGCGGTCCTCCTGCTCCGGGTGCAGGCGGGCAACGGCGGAAGATGCGAGGACGGCGGATCGGGCCAGCTGAGCGGCGGGTTGTACCGTAGTGCTCTCTCGCCGCCTGCTCCCGCAGCCTCAGCCCCACGGCTCCTGTGCCGCCCTGGGTATAAATGGATGGCTTTTGGATGAAGAAATTGAGTTTCAGGGTCTGCGTGGCTATGGGTTCTCTTCTTGTTTCTCTGTCTTTCTTCCTGTGTGTCTCTCTCCTTGTGTCCCTTTCTCCCTGCTGTTTTTTTTTTTTTCCTCTCTCTCTATCTCTCTCTTTTTATTTTCTCCCTTTCAATTTCTGCCTCTCTTCTCCTTCTCTACCCTACCTCCAAGTTTTTTGTTCATCTCTATCTTGAAGTGATCCTTTCTTAATGCACAGCTCCCTCCCTGCCTGGTAGTACCCAAACTCAGTTAATCCCTTCTCCAGATGTTCCGGCTGACCCTTATGCTCCCCGTATCTAAAGAGTTGGCTCCCTCTCAAGTGCCTTTCCTGAAGCATGTTGGGTTTCTGGAAGGGACTCCTTGTAAGGTTCAAGCTGTCACTACATCAGCGCCCAGGAGTGTGAAGTTTGTGTCTGTGCCAGAAGGAGGGGTGCCTGTCTAAGGCTGCAGCCTGGTATGGCCCCTCTGAGCCTCTGAGCACCCCGAGCACCTCTGGAGTATGCCGCCGTGGAGATCTCTAGATGTTTGTAAAGCCAAAAGTGTTTCCTGGCAGCCTTCACTTTGAGGTAATGCTTTCAGGAAGAGCCTGGGTTGTTGTAAGCAAAACCCAGAAGCACTTCCTTTACCTCTGAGCTTAAGCCAGAGAACCTGAGGAGGCAGCGCTGCAGGGAGGATGAGGCCAGAGGTCACCTGAGAACCACAGGGGCAACTCACGGTATTTTCACTGGAGCTCCGGGGGTTGAAGGCACATTTGCTGTTTGACATTTTTTAAATTATTTTGGTGCCTGTTTCTCTCTTCACTTGGAGCTTGGGCAGTACTGCAGATGGGCCTGCCTGTCGAAAAAACAGTGAAATCTTAAAGTCAAGATAGAGCTTGCAGACTAGGCTGAAGGATTGTGCTTGCTGAAAAAGATTCCAGGGCGAGCTGATTCCTTCTCTGGTGTGTGGATCTGAGGCACTTGCAAGAAAAGAAAACGCTTGCCTTATGCTTAGTTCCCCCGTTCCCTGGGCTGGGAAGGAAAGGAACTGAATGCCAGCATTAGCAGTGTGGGTTGAGACCAAAACCATTCAGAGAAAACACTGTCATTTTCCTCTAATTTGCAAATTGCAGCTATTCATGTTGGATTGAACAGCTGAGGGGAAAGAGCCCCCAGTTTTCACCTGCATTTATTGAGAAGAGGCTGGTAGTAGGAGGGATGCACCAACTTGTAGCTGTGCTGCAAGCTGGATATAAGCTTGGTGTGAGCATCCTGGTTAACCACTGCCCATGTTCAAATTTACAGAGATAGATTCCAACAATCTCTTCCAGTAGCCTTATTTTTGCATGTGATCTTAGAAGCTCCTGCCATGTAAGTCCAGTCCCCAGTTTCCCAGCCTCTGTAAACCTGCAAAATGAATAGAGAGAAGAGTGGAACACAGACCCATTGTTCAAAGGCACAGTCACTGTCACTTTAGGGAAAGAGGAAAAGGACGGGTAGGTGAATCTTTTCTGGGATTGCAGGGTTCAGCTCAATGAAGACTGTCCTGTATCAAAGAAACTCGTCTAAATGGTTGAATTCTTAGCTCTCCAGAGATTTGAGTTTTCTTTTCCCCAGTCCCTGTGGGTTGCTGTGGGGAATGTGCCAAACCTATCATTTGAGATAAAAATTTATGGTGAGGTAAGCTTCTAGGCTGGGGGAAGGAAGACTTAGTGACTTACATGGGGGGTGCTAAGCACTGGGGGGCAGGAAGGAATAAGGAGATAGTAATGGATGTAACAAATGCTGCAGCTGCCAGCAAAGCCTGGAATGAAGCTCTTTCCTGAAAATGAGGACCCGGGCAAGAATGACCACTCAGATGTAAACAGTGTCTCTGACTCGGAATTCTCATCTGCCTGCCGGTGGGCCAGAGCTGAGCAAGTCCTTTCTCTCCTCTGTATGCACACTGAATTGGTTAGTAAGTGACATGTCACAGGACAGGAATCATATTCAGTGGATCTTTCAAATCCAGGAATTTGAGGCTAATGAAATTAGTGCGTGGCCAGGGCTCTGCCAACTAGAATTAAGTCACTGCAGCCGCCCTGCAATGCATTTTCAGCCTGAAGGGAGCATCAGGGAGGAATTTCGGGAGATTTGTTTCTGAGCCTGTACAAAATAATACTCTCCTAATGCTAAGAAAGATTAAATGTAAATTAATATTGACTACGAGTAACATATTTAAAAAATAATCACAGAGTGGGGGATGGCTGAAAGCGGAGAGATTATATAATATGGTGTCCAAAGAATAAATCTCCCCTCACCACTGTTTCATGGGCTATAAGTAAGATATATTACAATGGAAAGTAATGGGAACGTTTTTATTCAAGGCTTCTCTGCTACTGACTTGAGAGCAAACACTCTGAGAGTATAAATTACTCTTGCTATGTGTTGACTCTGAATGAACAATATTTCATGTGCAGTGACATGGTCTAAGCTATAGACTTGGAATTGAATGGCATCTGTTTCAATTGTTTTGTTCTCTCAAGAGCAACTAGATAGAAAAAAGTGGTCAATTTGACCCTTGTGGGAGCGTGTTGCAAATCTAAACCTGTGTCCCTCGTACCATAAATGAAATACATTTGTAAATTTGTAAGTGTTTTCCTTCTGTTCATTGATGCTTGAGTATAATCTCAAACTTTGGGAGCAACATTTTATACATAACTACTTGGTTTTCTTCCTTTCTTCTTCTCTTTCTCTTCTCTCTCTCTCTCTCTCTGTTTCTATCTCTCTCTCTCTCTTTCTCCATCTTATGTAATTGGATAGAACTGGGCACCTAGGATGATGTGGTGTTACTATAGTGGGATTTTTTTTAAAAGAACAACTCTAACTTACCCTTTTAAAAATTTCATAAATACAGGTGTCAGTGCCATTTGGAATAGTCTCTATAACAATTTCTGTCTCCACATTTACTGTGTTTCAGCAAATTTACCTAACAGATGGTGAGTGGGCAATTTTTAAAGGGGCATTTTTTACAAGAGCGGAGAGGGAAGGAATAGAGACAGGCGCATACTATATTTGAAGATACCTCCACGTGTATTTTATGTATGTATACCCATACAATTAAGAAGTCTTTGGATGTTTTCTCTTCAAGAATAATTAAGATAATGGATTACTTGAATTTCATAAACATTTAGGGTTTAACAAATTTGTTACATATAGAAGCTGTATCATGGATTTAAAAGACCATAGCCAATTACACAGAGTATAGTCTCAGTCTTGCCATTAATTAGCTATGTTACCTTAAGTCATTTAATTTTTCTAGGCCTCATTTTTCTCATGTGATGTTTTTTCTTTGAAAAAGTATAGTTTCTAGAAGTCTCTAATCTTTGTGTCATAGTTCAGCTTGGAGAAAACCTGTTCTTATCCAATCTCCATGACATTGTATTTCCAGCTCCAACTTTGGACTTTGAGTGAGTTGGGGGCAACTTTTTAAGGATATTTTCACACAGCTTTTTTAGTTAATATCAGTCTAGCTGACTTCTCAGACTTCTCAGACTTTCTCCCGTATTCTTTTACCAGTGTGTTCCTTAGTCATATATATAAAGACTGTTGTGGGAAAAATGACCTCCTGGGTCAGCTTACTGCATGGTCATCGACATGGGGCAGGGAGTAAGAACTGTGGATTTTACAGAAGCAGATACAGGTTTCATTACCCATGTCCTCTCCCCTTTCATCTTACAAAAACAGCAGGCTTTCCTTGGAGAACTGCCAGGTAATGACATCCTGCCTCCTCACAGGCCCCGGGGATGAGTCGCCCAGGGACTGAACTCCAGTAAAGCAGGTGATTGGTTCATGGGTAGGCATCTGACCTCGTATAAGTCTACCAGACTCCTCCCCAAGACTTTTCTCTCAGAGAAAAATGGGAAAATTGTCTTTTCTCTCTGGAATTTCTAAGCTGGGGAGATATGACTCTGGGACTCCCAGTGACCATCCAGCACAAGAAGAGACTTTCTGTAAAATAAAGTCTTGCAGAGGTAAGCAGGGCTGAGCGATGGAGAGAGAGCTGCAATCCTGCTGATACTCTGAAACTTCCAGATCCATCTGTATCTGAATATGGCTGCGTCCCTGAATTTCCAGTACTTGTTTGTTGAGGTGGTTGTTGTTGTTTGGTTTTTGTTTTTAAATTTCCTTTGACTATTTTGAATTTGTTTTCAGCCATGTGCATTTGAAAGCACCGTAGCTAAAAGAGCTAATTTCCTACACTAATGTCAGGTTTGCTGACTGGCATTCCTTGAGTGAAAAATAATATCTGCTGTTTTCTTTAAATAAAATCCTTCTAGCTCAGGTTTGAGATATTCAAAACTCTGCCTCCTCCCCCACTCTTTCCAACATTTACTATATCACCTTGAAGCATTTGTGACCACATCTTTCCCACCTAGATGCAGTTGAGAGAGAGAGCAAATACTTCTGATATAAACTGCAACCTATAGGCCTCCTACCTGGCAGCTTTAGAACGATACTTGATTCTTGTCATTAAAGCAAATCTTTTGTTGTTGTCTCCAGGGCACAGAAGCATTTTCATGGCATAATGGAGTACAAAGTACATTAAGCCTAACTCTACTTCTCACCCTCTTTTACTTTAAATAGGCAGAAAAGAACAATCTCAAACACATTTTCCCAACAAATACAATACATAGGCAATTCTGTTTAGAAGACATTTATGCAACATATAGTTAGACTGATTAATTAATGGACCTTTGGCCAATTGGCACAGTAAATATATATGTTCAATGTGCTTAATTAAAAAGAAAACAATAATATATTTTTACAGGTTAATTATCTGAGAAGAGTATTGTGCTAGCACACTTAATACTACAGTATTTCATGTTTGACAAGTAATCTTCTTTCAATTATATTTACTACTAGATGTTTCTTGGATCAAGTTATTAAATTATAAGGTCAAAAGTAAAATGATATGAAATTACAATTATAAAGGGACACATATCTCACTTTATGAGAATAGAAGTTCTAATTTCTTTTCAATACTACTAGTAGTGACCACAGTACTAATTTGAGCCCTTGCTATGAGGCACTGTGCCCATATACATTTAGTTCTTACAGTAGTTCTGCAAAGGGCATATAATAATCCACACTGTAAAGCTGAAGAAAGTGATTCTCATAGCTGAAAGTCACACAGCTGGTGAGTGGCAAAGTCTAGATTCAAACTTAGAGTCGTCTGACAATGCCCAGGTTGTTGACCACTATGTACACTGCTCAATTGTTGCACCAATAAAGAAGTGCTTGAAATAATTATAGATTTGCCTACCCCGAAACTGCAGTGATTTAAAGACATCAAAGTTGCCAGTTGCTTAACCACATCTACTTACAGTAAGAAATTACATTTTATTTCATTTCTAAAACAAGATAAATTCTGCAGGCCCATAGAAACTTGAGCACACAAATCCTACCTCCAAATGAAAGATGCTTGTTTTCCATTATTCAACAGATGGCCCGGTACAGAGGCAATAAACATATAGTAGAATTTTCATTCAAATAAATGAGAAGAGAGGTTTCTTCTTGTCCTGATTCAGTGCCCATCATTATGGGTTATGATGGCTCTTCCCAAACTTTATTTCATTCACTCCACTCTTTCTACAAAACTCCAGTGATGGAATCCATCATTCAGATATATGTGCAAAGCGAAAGGACTGTATTAATACAGTTGCTGAAAGTCAAGTTGATAGAGCACAGGAAATACATCCTAATAAATGCAGCATTAATTTTTGTGTGGGCCTTGGAGTGAAGGGTAGAAGAATTTTCAGTTTAATGGAATATTTTGCCTCTTGCTATGAAAGTGCAGCTTAATAGTCTTGTAATTGGTCATTTACAGAATCCTCCATCTCTGGGTTTTGTGCTTTCTTTACTCTGCAGCTGTTGATTCCTTCTCTTGTTCTGGATGGAAGATAGCAACGAAGCCACTTCAAAGGGCTCAGCCTGCCTTTTTGTGTTATTGTTTAGATGAAGATATTTCCGTTTATTAAAGCACACTATTTAAACATTTTTATCATGTTTTAAACCTGACTGTGTTCTGAAGGTATGAGCACAGGCAGACATAATGGGGGATGTTTTCCAGGAGAAAACATACTCTTACCAAAGGAATTATCAGAATTTTCATGTAGGGATTAAGAATCAAATTCTGGAGTTAGACCTGAATTTAAATTCATACTCACAACTTACTACCAGTCTCATCTTGATCAAACAGTTACCACACTTCTCATCAATTTCCTTGTCTTTAAAAGCAGAATAAGAGAAGTGTGCCTGGTGGAGTTACACATAAAGTTCATCTGATAGAATATTCATAAGGATTTTGCACAAAATATACATGGAAATATTTTAGCACTGAGTTTAGCATGCGATTCGTGTTCAATACATTTAAGGGCTATTATTTTATTATTATTATGCTATCATTAAATATCACTATTACTTAAATGTCATTATTGCTAAAATTGCTGTAAAAGTACCACAATAACCCATGATGAATTCCCCTCTTCTGTTTCCTTTGTTTAAATGGAAAATATATATATAAATCTAGACAGAGAACACTTTAGTGATAGTATTCAGTGGAGTGAGAATTTCCATGGCACTGATTAAAACAAATCCTGAATTGCATGGACTTAAGATAGCAGAGAGGCTAAGAGATTTGAAGTTAGACATCCCCAAGTGTGAATTCTACTGTGACCCTCTTCTAGCTCTAGAACCTTGAGGAAGTTACTTAAACTTTCTGAGCTTTACTACTAGTTTCCTCATCTATATCTTTTCCAGGAATATTTATCAAGCATCTTCCTGTTCTCTGTGCTTGGACGTATCAATGGATAAATTAGACAAGAGCCTTTGCTTGCATGTTCCTTCTTGCATGCTCTCTCTCCTTACACTCTCGTGTGGAAACGGATGTTATAACTAAATTCTGTGCTTTGTCACAAGTTGATGGGCGCTGTGGGATAAGGAAAAGTATGTGAAGCTCACTGAAGAGGCTTGGGTTGGGAGTGCTGGAGGAGTGTACAGGTAGGTTCTGTTTTTACATAGGGTAGTCAAGGTGGATTTTTACAAGTTGGCATTTGAGCAGAGACTTGAAGTAAGGGAGTTGTCAGAATGTATGAGGGGGAGACCACTCCCTGGGAGCAAGAACAACCAGTGCCAAAACTCTGAGGCAGAAATATGCCGGGCAGGTTGGAGGAATATCAAGGAGGCCACCCTGGCTGACTTAGTCAGTGGGGAGGAAGAGGCAGCAGGAGGGCTTGAGGTCAGATATGTGATGGGATGGATTGGGTAAGTCCTGGGAGGCCGTACCATGCATGGTGTCTTTTACTCTAAATGTAGGCAGCCAAGGACAGGATTTTAGCCGAGGTGTGGCATGAACTGTCTCTTGTTTGAAAAGCATAACTCTATCTGTGGTCTTGAGGATGTGCAGAGAGAGTGGAGTCAGGGAGAATCTTGGGAGGCGACTACAGGATCCTCGAGGTTTATGTTGGTGGCCTGCGCCACGCTGTTAGTGGCTGGTAATTCTCAGAAGTGGCACATTGGGAAGGTTGTGACAGCATTTCATGGTAGATTGAATGTGAGAATGGAAAGGAAGAGGGGGTCAAGGGTGAATTCGAGATTTAGGGCCTGGGGAACTGGAAAGGTGTGGTTACTGGCACCTAAGTTGGAAAAAGTTTGGGGTAGAGCATGTTTGGGGGATTAAAGACCAGTTTCGGAGGTATAAGATTTGAGATGTTTTCTTGACATCCAAGTAGAGATGCTGAGTACACAGTTGGATACACAAGTCTGCAGTTCTGAAGAAAGGTCTAAACTAGAGATACATTGTAATAGAATGGAGATATTAAGAATAATTACATGGAAGCGCTATTTTAAAGATAAAATGAAGTAATGCAATTAGCACTCTGTCTTCTCAAAACATTTAATAACTATTAGCTAAAATAATTACCTGAAATGAAAAAATACCTATAGTTTGTTTTGTTGTTTGCAGCAAAAGTGAATAAAATGTCACAATTATTTTAATAGTATTGTGACACAGTAGTTTTAGTTAAGACACCACGACTACAAACATTTAGAATAAAGCTTTCAGTCTCCTACTTTTCACTAGGTAGGATACTTGGAACCATATTTTGTAAGGTTTAAGTTAGTTGTCATAGGGTACCTCTTTAATTAGAAGTAATTCTGAACTGTCTAGTTCCATGCAGTTTTATATACATATATGTATAATTATTATTTTATGATTTATCAAACTCAGTTGAAAATCTGCATCACTGATATACAGCAGAATTTAAACATTTACCCAGGTATTCAAGGAAAAAAATGTACTTGTCTTGTAATTTCCATAGGGGTACTTACTTTCACATCTTCCCTTCACTTTGCAATTGAAAACATGACAGGGGAAATATTATCTTACTGGTCTTTGAGTTCCCCTGAGCTATCTGCAAGTCCTTAAACAGCCTTTGTGGCTTAACCAAAATGCTCTTCCATATTCATTCCGCTAACAGATATTGGTCTAAGCATGTACTTATACTAAAAAATGCATGACCACGTTGTCTCTACACATCTATAATTTTATGTTAACACTATCATTATGTAAGCTATACTTTAATTGTAATTATAACAGATTTTATATCAACACACATCCATTTCTAGTGTTCATCTGGTGTTCAAGGGGAGAGCAGCATGTAGTAAATTTTATCAAAATATAACATCTAAAGAATAGAACAGAGGGTAATTGTGTAATTCTGTATTCACTCTAATTAAGTTCAGTGGAGTTGGCATAATAGAATTAAGATGAAAAAAAAAAAAAAGACATTGAGGAACCATGGCTCCCTCTCCTAACACACCCTTTTCATATCCGAGAGCAGAGACTTAGCACCTTTCTGTACAGAAATGGAGACAGGAAGAGGCCAGAGGATGAATGACAGGCACGAATAAGGTGGAACTGTGAAGAGCAACATGGAAATGAAATATTGCTTTTGTATTTGGTAGGTGGAGAAAATGTACCAGCATGTATGCCTACTGGGACCACGTTTTCCAGAACAGTTAAGCCCAATGTCAACTATGCTGTCCCACCTTCCTCATAAGTAGGAACATACTGTTACTTGAATCTTTGCTTCCTGTTTCTTGATACCTGGTTAAGAAGATTATCACAGGAACTGCATCTTGTGAGCAAACACACTGTTTTGAAATGATTGAAACTCACTGAAGAGTGGCAACTCCAAGCTTGCTCTCTCTTGATCTTGGACTATTTAAGTCTGGAGTGCAGGAGTGGGTTATGGGGAAAGATCATTGGAATTCTTATGTCTTCAGCATAATGGTTATAGCATAATGGTTAGGAGTGTAGGTGCTGGTTCAAATCCCTGCTTTCCACTTGCTAACCATATGAGCTTGGGCAATTTACCTGATTACCTGAACCTCAATACTCCTGTCTATAGAATGATGATAATAATATTTCATCCTCATAGAATTGTTTTCAATGTTAAAATGAAGTCACTTATACCAAGCACTTAACACAATGCCTAGAGCATAGTAAAGTCTATTATTATTACTATTACTACTACTACTACTACTACTACTACTATTATTATTATTATTATTATTATCATTATTATCACAATGCCAGGCGCTATTTTTCCTATGCCTTATTCCATTATCTTCTGCCCCATTCCCCCATTTCTGTCTTGTTTCTGTACAAGGGTAGGATTGTCACAGAGCATTTTCTTTCCCTAGTGTCTGACTCTTAGTCATCAAGGTGGCTGGTCCACAACCCGGCATTCATTGCTGCTCGTTGAAGCAACCCGTTTTGAGAAGGGGAGTTGGATATTGATGCCAAGTGGGGTCAAGGAGAGAGAATTTTCTCTCTTCTGCACTCAGGGGGCTAAGTGAAATATTCAGGCCTCAGAAGGAGAATCAGGCAAAGGGCAACATGCTTAATTTCATACCTTAATGATTAAGAACAAGTCAGACAGGCTGGATTTGAACTCACTTCTGTCATGTACTGACAATGGGATCTTAGGTGCTTTTGTAACCCCTCTGAGGCTCAGTCAACATCTGAAAGAGACGAATAACATTATCAGGACCTAGGTATAGCCTCGTTGTAATAAGTGAGTAAATCCTTTTAAAGCGTTCAGCACATTGTTTGGCATATAGTAAACACTTAATAAAATTTAGCTTCTTTGACTACTACCACTGCTAATATTATTAAGTAGCTGATCAAATCTGAGGCCCATTTTTTTCTTAGATTGCACATAATCATTTGGACAACCAGCTCACATTGATCAACCGTTGCTTATATATAAACCCTCATGAACCCAAAGGTGCTTCAACTCTCTCCCAGTCAGAGCCTGTTCTGGGAGCAGAATCAACACCAGCACTACCTCCGTCACCTTTGCCTTTATTGTCACTACACTCGCCATACTGAGCACTTTCTGTGTGCCGGGCACCACATTTAGCCCTGCGTATGCACTATATCATGTAGTTCTCACACTCAGGTAGGAGACATTATCATCATCCCCAATTTTCAGATAAAGACGCTGAGGTGTTGGAAAGGTAAGAAACTTGACCTACAGCAAGAAAGGTAAGAAACTTGACCCACAGCAAGAGATGGAGCCAGAGTATTCAAACCCCTTTCTCTCTGACCTCAAGAACCCTTAAATATTAGCATACTGCTACATCCTGGTAAGAAAATCTGCTTCCAGCCACTCTGGTGAGAGTAGAAATGATTCTCAATCCCCATATTCCTCTATTGCCCATGCCACCCTAGCCTCAGGACTAGGAGGGAAAGGACGTGATCTCTTCAAAGACTAGCCAAAGGGAACCTACTCCCTTCTGCCTTTTCGTAATCAACTAACCAATATTTTATTTCCTTCTTAAGAATCCCCACATGTTCCTTTTGGTACTTAGCTTGGCCTTTTAGAATTCCGACATTCTGTACATGACTCATCCACTGTATTTAATGTTAATTTATTGAGGTCAAGTATAGGGTCTTACTCATCCTGAAGTCCAGTTATCCCCTGTCACATCTAACTCTGTGCTTTTCTTCTTGTAGGACATCTGCAGATATTTATTTGAATTTTGTTGAATTGTTCTCATCAATAGTACATTAAAAGTTATACAGAAAATGCTTTCTTATAAGGAAAACCATCTAAATAGATTTCTAGCTGTTTACTTTTTATAGCACTATTATAGGGATTATAGATCTCCACATAATATTTTTTATATTAAGTTCTTCATATCATCTTATTTTTACATAAAATGATAAATCTGAATTTTCTCTATCAAACCTCCGAGACTTCACTAGCTTGTAACTTAGCTTGTTGATTATGTGTTGTTGACTTTTCCATTTACAATGATATTTGATCCTGGTAGGGATGGGGCTGGGTGGGAAGGTACATCTTAGGGCCATAAATTGGTTTTGTAGAGAACTAACATAAAGATCTAAAGTCTCATCATATTTCTGCAGAACTCATGAATCATTATAATTCCATTCATTCAGGGAGTATAAAACCATTTTCAAATTGTTATTCCTAATTTGTTCATCTTCTCTTCCTTAGTCTTAGTGAGAAGAGAGCAGGCTAAATGGAAGAAAGTCATTATGACCACTGGGGCCACTAGGGTAGGCGTCAGTCCCAGAGTTTTGTTTTCATCTCTCCGCTATTAATATTGGCTAATGTCTTGAGTGCTTACTTGGTGCAAATTACTTAACTGACCATGGCAGATGGATTGTGTCATTTCATCCCCTGATAGTCATACAATTAATGTATGTATTATTATGATATCCCATAATGCATGCATGGAACAGAGCCTCAGAAGTAGTTATTTGCTCACTAGAATATGGTAGACGTGGAATTTGGACTCAGGTCTGATTGACTCCTAAATCACTCCTAGTGATTTTTACCACTGAATTAAAGTTGTATACCTTTGGAGAGTAGATAGTTTCTAAAATTTCCTCAGGTCTAACTTTTTATAATTAAATTTCTGTCTGATTGCAAGCTTAACAGTTAAGATGGGTAGGAAGGAATGCCAGCCTGTTGAATGGAATTTCCCTCAAATAAGCCTGTTTTATGACACCAGTTCACTCATTCATTCACTCAGCATGTATT
Source organism: Balaenoptera borealis (assembly GCF_965194805.1). NCBI lineage: Eukaryota > Metazoa > Chordata > Mammalia > Artiodactyla > Balaenopteridae > Balaenoptera > Balaenoptera borealis. The sequence continues at coordinate 13,862,577 of NC_138869.1, read as the reverse complement.
GAATGTTTGCTCTGTGCAAAGGCATTTTAGGCATCACAGTGGAGTGAGCGCCCCTTCCATAGACTCTCCTGCAGCAGTCAGAGAAGTCTTGGACTGGTTTGCCTGGTATGGAATGGGGCTTGGTGATAGAAGCCTGGTTTGTCCTCCACTGATAAAACTAAGACATACTCATATTAGTTTACAGGCATCTTGATGCCGTGAGATAGTAGCACACATGAATCTTACCATTTTTGCCTGGGATTAATGATATAAAGGCTTTGGATTTGGGTATGGAAAATGGGTGCAATTATGGGCGTGTTGGTTCTACATATATATGGACATCACGTGTCATCAGCCTGCAGCTACCTGCCATCCCTCACTACTCCTTCTTTTCACAAACCAAACAAGTACCTTCTTATCTCTTCTGTGGATAAGCTCTTGACAGTGGCACTAGGGCCTCCCCCAATAAGTACATCATTGGCTAAACCAGTGGTTTCTCAGATATGCTCATTGAACAACCCTTAAGGTGGATTGACATTCCACTGCCTAGAGTAGAATATGGTGTTCTTTAGAAATCATGGGGGGGGAAAAATAGGCCACCAGACATACTTTCCTTAATTTAAATTGTTTATATATATATATATGTGTATATATATATATATATATATATATGAACAATTGTTATGTATGTGTATATATACTTGTTCATATATATGAATGATTTAAAATTGAAGAGATATATATACACATATATATATATACACACATATGTATATTTAAATTTTGGCTTCTGTTAGCAAGTAGTAAATTAAATTATTAGCTGATCCATACTGCAGGGAAATAACCAATCAGATTTCATTCAATAGCTTGCTTTTTTATAGATTTATGGTTGTGATTTTATATCTGCAGGTATGTTTGCTGAAGAAAATATTTCCACCACTTTACACAAAATTAAATTCATTTAATACCAGTGCGACATGTCTCAAATGTCTTAATACAGTTTTAATCTTTAATAGCATCAGAAGTATGAAATTAGAAACATACCCCAAAATCATTTGAAGATATAATTACTTTCATTTCCCTTATACTTTTCAGACTTTTGAAAAATAAGTATTTAGTTGTACTTACCTGTTTCTATCTCTCTAAGGATAGCAAACACTGAAACACAATTTTTTTAAAAAAGTCATTATTAAAAATATATTGTCCAAGATGATCAAAACTAAGGAAGTGGCAAAGAAATTCAAAAATTTAAACTTTCAAAGGGTGCTTTTTTGTGAGTACTTGTTCTTCTGAAGGAATTAATCTTTTTTTTAATTTAATTAATTAATTTTTTATTGAAGTATACTTGGTTTACAGCGTTGTGTTAATTACTGCTGTACAGCAAAGTGACTCTGTTATACATATGTATATACATTCTTTTTCATATTCTTTTCCATTATGGTTTATCACAGGATATTGAATATAGTTCCCTGTGCTATATAGTAGGACCTTGTTGTTTAGCCAATCTATATATACCAGTTTGCATCTGCTAATCCCAAACTCCCAGTTCATCCCTCTCCCACCTGCTTCCCCCTTGGCAACCACCAGTCTATTCTCTATGTCTCTGATTCTGTTCTGTTTCATAGATAGGTTCATTTGTGTCATATTTTAGATTCCACATATAAGTGATATCATGGTATTTGTCTTTCTCTTTCTGACTTTGCTTAGTATGATAATCTCTAGTTGCATCCATGTTGCTGCTGCAAATGGCATTATTTCATTCTTTATTTTTATGGCTGAGTAGTATTTCATTGTATATATGTACCACATCTTCTTTATCCATTCATCTGTTGATGGACATTTAGGTTGTTTCCATGTCTTGGCTATTGTGAATATTGCTGTTGTGAATATCAGGGTGAATGTATCTTTTTGAATTATAGTTTTGTCTGGATATATGCCCAGGAGTGGGATTGCTGGATCATATGGTAGGTCTATTTTTAGTTTTCTGAGAAACCTCCATACTGTTTTCCACATTGGCTGCACCAACTTACATTCCCACCAACTGTGTTGTAGGAGGGTTCCCTTTTCTCCACACCCTCTCCAGCATATGTTATTTGTTGACTTTTTAATGATGGCCATTCTGACCGGTGTGAGGTGGTACCTCATGGTAGTTTTGATTTGCATTTCTTTAATAATTGGCAGTGTTGAGCATCTTTTCATGTGCCTATTGGCCATCTATATTTCTTCTTTGGAGAAATGTCTCTTTAAGTCTTCTGCCCTTTTTTTTTTGATTGGGTTGTTTGCTTTTTTTGTCATCAAGTTGTATGAGCTGTTTGTATATTTTGGAAATTAAGCCCTTGCTGGTCGCATCATTTGCAAATATTTTCTCCCATTCTGTAGGTTGTCTTTTCATTTTGTTCATGGTTTCCTTTGCTGTGCAAAAGCTTGTAAGTTTGATTCGGTCCCCTTTGTTTATTTTCATTTTTATTTCTATTGTCTTGGGAGACTGACCTAAGAAAACATTGGTATGATTTGTGTCAGAGAATATTTTGCCTATGTTCTCTTCTATAAGTTTTATGGTGTCATGTCTTATGTTTAAGTCTTTAAGACATTTTGAGTGTATTTTCATGTATGGTGAAAGGGCGTGTTCTAACTTCATTGATTTATATAAGGCTGTCCAACTTTACCAACAACACTTGCGGAAGAGACTGTCTTTTTCCCATTGTATATTCTTGCCTCCTTTGTCAAAGATTAATTGTCAAAGATTAACTGAGGTGTGTGGATTTATTTCTGGGCTCTGTATTCTATTCCATTGATCCATATGTCTCTTTTTGTGCCAATACCACACTGTTTTGATTACTGTGACTTTGGAGTACTGTCTGAGTCTGGGATGGCTATGCCTCCTACTTTGTTCTTTTTCTTCAGGATTGCTTTGGCAATTCTGGGTCTTTTATGGTTCCATATGAATTTTAGGATTATTTGTTCTCATTGTGTGAAAAATGTCATGGGTAATTTGATAGGGATTGCATTAAATCTGTAGATTGCTTTGGGTAGTATGACCATTTTAACAATATTAATTCCTCCAACCCAAGAACATGAGATGTCTTTCCATTTCATTGAATCATCTTCACTTTCCTTTATTAATGTTTTACAGTTCTCAGCGTATAAGTCTTTTGCCTTCTTGGTGAGGTTTATTCCTAAGTATTTTATTTTTGGGGTTGTGATTTTAAAAGCCATTTTTTTTTACATTCCCTTTCTGATATTTCATTGTTGGTATAAAGAAATGCAACCAATTTCTGTATGTTAATCTTGTATTCTGCTACCTTGTTGAATTCATTTATCAGTTGTAGTAGTTTTCATGTAGAGTCTCTAGGGTGTTCTATATATAGTATCATATCATCTGCATATAATGACAATTTTACCTCTTCCTGAAGGAATTAATCTTGAAGTTCTACTAAGACTTTTGGGATACCTGTTTTAATGAGCCACTACTTCCTGCCTGAGATTGCACTATGCACTGGAGATTCTAGAATTAGCATAATAAAACTAATAATGCAAACAACAACAACAAATCTTCACAAACCTTCCTTGCAAGGAAGTAAAGTCCACTGGAAAAACAGACGAGTGAAACATTCAAAATGGCAGTGATTCTCAAACATTTATGTGCTGAAGAATCATGACAAGCATGATTAACAAGCATGATAACCAGGGCAATTACTAGACCCCTTCTCCAGCTGGTCAGGTGTAAGGTCCTGTAACTCTACTTTTGGTGAATGCCTCCAGGAGAGTCTGAGACAGATGTTCTCAGTTGTCGTCAACCTTTAGTGTGCATCAGACTTGCCTGAGAATATTGTTAAAACACAGATTGCTGGGCTCCAGTGCCAGAGTTCTAACCAGTTCCCAGGTGTGGCTGATATTGCTGGCCCAGGGACCACATTTTGAGAACCACCTTTCAAAACTCTGCAGTATGCGATTGTGTGTGTTGTGAATGAGATGGGCCCAGAGAGCCAAAGGAGGGCAAAGGGACTCTGCCCTAAATTAGCCAAAGGTAACAATAGCAGCTAGAATTGATTGACCCAAGAAAAAATTATAAGAACTTTACCTGCATTTGCTCATTTAATCCTTTCAGTAAGGTACATAGGTGCTGCTTAGTGTTCCTGTTTTACAGGGATGTCCAGAGAAGGTAACTACTTTGCCCAAGTCCTAAACTGGTAAGTAACAGATTAAGAATTCAAGTCTAGGAAGTCTGACTCCAGAGCCCACACCTGTACCCTTTCTGCATGTAGAGAGGAGTAAAGGGTTGTCAGTGAAGCCTTCCTGGGGGCCCTGGCCTCTGAGTGTAGATAGAAGGATGAGTGGACATAAAGATCATTATTTGTGTGTGGTGGGGGTAGGGGAGGAAGTATCAGGGCTTCCAGAAGAACCCGCCCTCCCCACACATCTGCTATAAGCGAGTCTGATGATCAGGAGTCCGGAACACGAGTATGACTATGGGATACTGAGAAGGGTTCTAGAACCCTGAGGTTAGAGTTCTGTATCAGTTAGTAGGTAACAGAAAGTGAATGAGTGATTTACCTTACTTTCCACGGGTAGCAGGAAGTTTGGAGATAGTCCCTGTAGCGTTGGCCTAGCTGCTGAAGGGCGTCACCAGGGGACCGGGTTGCTTAGCTCTTCCAGCTTCCACATCTCTAGCACATCCCTATGGTCCACAGAGCTTCAGAGTGACCCTAGGATCTCCAATAGTGTTCCAACAATTTGGGCAGGAAGAAAGAAAAGGAAAAAAAAAAAAAATTAAGTAAGAAAAAAAAGGCAGTGTCTAAATCAGGGAGCAAATTTTTTACCGCAGATGGTCAGCAGACTTGCACTTAGATCTCAACAGCTTGGATTTTAAACTGGCCACCTTAGCCTTAAGGATAATGGGGTCTCCTAAACCAGGGCTCTGATAGTAAGGAACAAGGAGAGAGTGGTACTGATTAGCAGTGCCTGCTGTCCCAAACAAATATTATCCCCAAACTATTTTTTTTATCCTATATTTTACTTTAAAGAATGGAGGGGAAACATTATGTATCTATAAATAGCCTTTTAGAAAGGGTAAAATTATATAGTTATACAACCCCCTGGAGAGCTCCTTTCTTCTAAAATCTCTTTAAAAACTGTTCAAGTTTAAGGACATTTTTATCTTAATTTAGTAACTTGCAGTCGATCATCTTGGAATGACATCCTCTCTCTGCAGATGTTCTGTCAGGCTTTAGAAAATTCTAGAAGTGGACAGAGAAGTGTTATGGTACACGTATTTGCGATATGCACGTCTTTGAAATGAAATCCATTTAGGGACCAAAAGGCATTTCATGTCTTTGCTCTACATTTTCACATATTTTCCTTTCCAAAACTCCTTTGAGCAAATCTGTTAGATGTAACCCATCCGTTTCTCTCCTCTGAATTCTTTATTACTGAACATTCTTCAGTATGCTCCTACTCCCCTCTGTCAAAGGCGTTTCTCTGGGTCTTCACCCTTCTCACCTCATATGTGAACGCGTATCTTAAACTGAAGCAACAGTCTGCTATGACTTCTCCATAACTTCAAGAACCCATCTTTGTGGGAAAAAAAGTAAACTTACTAACTTAAAAGGTAAAATGTGGGCTTCCCTGGTGGCGCAGTGGTTGAGAGTCTGCCTGCCAATGCAGGGGACACGGGTTCGAGCCCTGGTCTGGGAAGATCCCACATGCCACGGAGCAACTTGGCCCGTGAGCCACAATTACTGAGCCTGCGCGTCTGGAGCCTGTGCTCCACAACAAGAGAGGCCGCGATGGTGAGAGGCCCGCGCACCGCGATGAAGAGTGGTCCCCACTTGCCGCAACTAGAGAAAGCCCTCGCACAGAAACGAAGACTCAACACAGTCATAAATAAATAAGAACGTGAATTTCTAAAAAAAAAAAAAAAATAGCTTTCTTAAAAAAAAAAAAAAAAAGGTAAAATGTGCGCAATGTTTCTGAGAATTAAAAACTAAGATGAAAATGTAAGCAATGGAAGAAACTTACAGTTGATCCTTTTCAAATACTTTATTTTACAGAGAAGGCAACTGAGGTTTAAAGAAAAAAATGCATTAGTTAAACACTAAATAATAAACCTTAAACCTCAGTGGAGCAACACATGGACAGTTCATTTCTCACTCACTCAGGAGTACAGTATGGACTTTGGTGGTTTGAGGGTCAGTTTTCTGCTCAGTTACTCAGGGACCCACCACCTTCATCAAGTGGCTCTACGTTTGTCCTAAAAAGGAAAGGAGAGAGGAAGCTGCAAGCTACAATTATCAATTCGTTATCCTTCAGACATAGACTCTTCAGGTCACCTCTGGTCACATTCTTTGGGATGGAACCATACCCAGATGCAAGCGGAGATGGAGAATGTTGTTCCTATCTTGGTCCTAGTGATGCCTCTACAGGTTGGAGCAGCTAATTAAAGAGTAGCAAACAGCTGGTTGTTTCTGCCACAAGGAGTGATTAGCCTAAGACAGTGGATTAATTATGTGTGTGTGTTATATATACATATAATACACACAAACATATATGTGTGTGTATATATATATATTTTTAGCATGAGTTGACTCATGGGGCTTCTGCCTTATAAAAAGAGTACCAATTGCCTCTTGTTGCTCTTTCCTAATTGAAGATGACTACTATCTATTTCCCTTCATCTTGCTACCTCACCCCCGCCTTTCAGTATTATATGAAAATTCTGAAAGAAATCATTTCAAAGTTTCCAGTGCTTTTAAAGATAATAGAATACTCAAACCCTAACAATTTTCCTATGTGAAACTTTTGCCAGACTAAAATAGTTAACTTATGAAAAGTAAATTTAGATTGATACAAAAGAGAAAATAAGGTGATTTTTTTTTTTTTTTTTACACAAATACCCTGAGCCAGGGTGGAAAATAAATGGAAAACTGGAGGAATTTAGATCCTTTTGTTGTAAATTTAAATATTTTTAATTGTAAAAATAATACAGACTCATTGCAGAAACTCCAAAATTGGAAGGATTTAAAGAAAAAAGGAAAAATAACTCAAAATCCAATTTCTGATAAATCATCTCTGGAACATTTTTGAGGGTATCTTTTGAAACTTTTTTGTGACAGGGGTGCATATAAATACAATGCAAGTATAAAATACCTTTAATTATATCAAACTACAAAACAGTTCTATAACATTTTTATTTAGTAATATAAGCATGATTACTTATCACCTAATAAAAATCTGCATCATAATTTTTAATGGTTGAACAGCATTCTATTATTTATTTAACCAGTCCCTACTGTTCAATATTTAGATTATTCCTGTTTTGCTTTGCTAAACAATGAGACAAGCATCCTTGTTCATATGTCTTTCAGCAATTGTTTATTTCCTTAGAATGGACTTCTAGAACTTGAATGGCTGCTTGTCAGTTCTGGTACATACTGACATATTGTCTTCCAGAAAGGTTACCCTGCTTTTTGTTTCTACCAACAATTTAACATCCAGTGTGGTTTCTTACACTCATCGGTACCAGTATTATCAATATCAATACCAGTCTTATCAAGTTTTTTAAAACTTTGTCATTCTAGTCAGTAAAATATGACACCTGAATTATTTTATTTGTATTTCTTTGATTAATAATAGCAAGGTTGAGCATATTTTCATATCTTTATTGGCTTTTAATAGTTTTTAGTTTGTGACTTTATGAGATCCATTTTTCATCTTTGATTTATAACAACCTTTTATATATCAATGTGTTTATTTTGTTGTTTGTTATAAATGCAATTTTTTTCTCTTCATTTATTAATTTTTATTTTGTGTGTGTTGAACTTCTTTAATATTGCCAAGTCTATTCAAAAACGCTTTAATGAACACAACAAATGTGGAAAATCAGTCATTCTCCTGCATTTTGTAATCAATTTATTTCCTTTTGGGCAGTATGGAAATGTAAATCCTTATTTCATCTTATGGTTGGAAAGAATCTATTCCCTCGGAAAGGGATTATAGTCTCCACGATGCAGTAATGGGAGATTTTATAGGGTAGGCAGGGTCTACAGAAGAAAAAACCCTAAATCACACTCCATTGGTGGTTGCCTTATTTATAAAAATGGCATTTGAGGTTGTGTGACTGCCATCAGGTAAGCAAAATTAATTTTTAGCATGAAATATCACTATCAGCAAGAACAGCCTAGGATAGGCTAGCAGTAAGAAGTGAGGGGTTTTGGAAGTGGGGCATAGCCTCTGTTTCCTCCAAAACAGCTAGAAATTTAAACTCTGGGGCTCCTGCTTGATCCAATCAGCCCAGCTAGTATGTGTTGCCAGGTAGGGTGAATAGACTCAGAAGTCCAAGAGCTCATCCTTGGTCCCCTCTGGAAATGAGCAGAGAATACTGTGTCAGGCAGAGGTGATCAGTCCATGGTCTGGAGACTTGGATCTCCCCGCATAGTCCTTAAAGTCAGGGTGAGACAAAATGCCAATACAAATTATATTGATGACAGTATCAATGAGGGGACATTGAGTCCTTTGACCCAACGTGTGTCTGCAGTGTGCCATCCATTAGTAAATGGGCAAAGCCATTTGACAGATCTATCTGATACAATGAATGAATCTGACCCTCATATTTTGAAAAACTCAAAACTGTATCCATTTGTCAAGAACAGTGGCTACTTGTTCTGCTTTATTCCCCCTGGTAGAACTCGATAACATTGCAGGCAGTAAGACATTGCCACATTTCACCCTGGAGTAGCCCCAAAACTGAAGAAGCTGTCTTATCAGTAGTTAGCTCCTTCTCACCAAGAATATTAAAGTAGATTTGTATGACTAGCAAATTAAAGAGACTATAGTGCCTACCACTACTGTATTCACTAAGGCACCCAAGTTATTCTAAAGAAGTCCTAATAATACATTAGGACTGTTTTGAATATTTTTATTTGATTAGCCATAATCTTCTAGTTATAACACCCATCACCATTTTGACCACTGAAACTTGGCCTTATTTTCTTACAGCCTAGCCCTGTGGTCTTGGGCTAATCACTAACCTGCTTGGATACAATTTTCTTCTCTATGAAATAGAAACAATATTATATGCGTCGAAGGACTGCAGGAAGATGAGCTGCAATGTTTATCAAGTGCCTAGTAAGTAGCCTGGCCCATAATAACTACTTGGCTAATTGTAGATGTTGTTAGTTTCATTTTTAGTTTTATTTCCAAACACTTCTCTTTACTTTTGGAACTCTAAAATTTGTTTTGAGAGTGGAGGACTTGTTGTTTGGATTCCTCCAATACTCTCTGTATATTCTGTACTTCTATCCCTAGATCATTTATATTAATGGAATAGATGATCTTTGGTATGGTGATTCCAAGGTGACAAGGAGCTAAGTGGAGGCTCAGTACACACCTGGAAGTATGGATTTTCATGCCCAGTGCAAATGTGGGAAAGGCATTATTCCCACATTATAAAGGGGGTAAACTTGAGGAGACTCCGGGTTGAGAGATGAGAGATTCACAGGTACTATGTTTATCCTGCAGGGTACCACAGGGGCTTTTATGTTCTGTAGCAAGAATTTGCACCTTATACCCTTGTAGTTAGAAGTAAAGCATACCACATAACTAATACCTAGTAAGCATTAGAGTTAGAATAAATACCATTTATTTAACGTTTCCTTTGTGTTAAGCATTTTACAGCTACAACATATGGATGGATACTATATTGTAATGGTTAAGAGTGTAGTTTTTTGAGCTAGATAATCCTGGATTGGAATCTCATCTTTATTACCTCTTTTTTTTCTGTTTTATTGAGGTATAATTGACAAAATTGTAAGGTAGTCAAAGACTATATCATGATGATTTAATATACATATACGTTGCAAAAGGATCCTTCCCATCACGTTAATTAATACATCTAACAGCTCATGACACCTTTTTCTTTTTTTTCTTTTTTTGGTGAGAACACTTAAGTTCTATTCTCTCAGAAAGTTTTAGTTATACAATACAGTATTATTGACTATAGTAACTATGTTATACAGGAGATCCTCAGACCTTATTCATCCTGCAGCTGAAAGTTTGTACCCTTTTACCAATCTTCCCCTCTTTTCCCCACCCGCCCCCCAGCCCCTGGCAACCAGTTTTCTACTCTCTGTTCTATGAGTGTGGCTTTTTTTCTTTTTAGATTCCATATATAAATGATATCATTCGTATTTATCTTGTCTGGCTTATTTCATTAGCATAATGCACTCCTGTTTCATCTATATTGTCACAAATGACGGGATCTCCTTCATTTTTTTAAGGCCGAATAATATTCCATTACCTCTTAAATGAGTGACTTTTGGTACATTGTTTACACTTTCTAAGCCTCAGGGTTTCTTCTGTAAAAAAAAAAATATATACTAACAGGTTATTTTCTGATATGTGGAATGTTTGTTGAATCAAGAAATAATTAGTTGAGATCATAAATGTGACACTTAGCACTGTATTAAGATTTATTAATACTCTCCCTGTTAATTTTTACAATAAATTGTGTAATAAGTAACAATAATAATAGTACTAGTAGTAGTTTTAGAAAATGCATAGGATGTGCCAGGCATCATATACTGTACTGCCCTCCTTCATTTGTACCACAAGTTACATGTGGATATCATCTTCTACGTTTTTTCCTTTAGAGAAAATTGAAGCTCAGCAAGATTGAGTAGCTTTCTCAAGATGTGAACTCAGGTCTGAATCACTCCAAATATAGGTTCTTAATTACTCCATGTCTTTAATTCCACATCTGCATTTGTTGTTGTTGTTTTTAACTTTCCAAGCATCTGATCTGAAATTCCTTTCTCTTTGGGGAATTTTCCACTTTGCGGGTCTTGGTGAGAAACAGAGCCTTCCTCCCGTTATACAAGCTGAACATGTCAGATACACTGTTTACTCTCATGCTCAGTCTCCCTTACAGATGGAAAACAGTCGGGCGACCTCGGGTTGGCCAACTGCACCCCTCTCTTGGATTTTGAATTACAAATAAATGAGGTAAAGAAGCAAGGCCAGCAGTGCTGGGTCAACCTCCTGTTTCCTGTTCCTGCTTGGTAGCAAGGCCAGCTAGGACTTACAACATCACTTTGGCCTGATCCTATAATTGTAATAGCATAGCCTTGGCTTCCGGTTGTTTAGTCTGCTTCTAGTTACTGAGACCTAACCATAAACTTCCAAAAGTTTCCTTTTCTGCTCAAATTAGCCATATCTGGTTCCTGATGATTACAAATAAGACCTTTCCTGATATACAATGGTGACCTACTTATCCAGGCAGGTGTAACATCGTCCTGGCAGGGACAGAGGGCAGGCAAGTTCCTTGAACAGCTGAACAAGAAGAAAAAGACCTAAGAAGGAAGAATTGAAGCCAGTTCTGCTTGTGTTATAATTTTACCCGCAGCTGCCTCTGTTTCACAGACCACATGCTAAGGACCATGTCCCTTCCCCTATAACAGATGAGCAAAGTAGACCCAGGCCTTCCAACCCAGAGACCAGCTGAGCTGTACCGTGGACAATCTAGGATACGAAAGACTTCACTCAATGTCTTTGTCACTTGACACATTGTTCCTCTCTTTGGGAAGTGGCTTCTTTGTGTGACAGGAATATGCTAAACCAAGACGTAAGTAGACAGAGGTGAAAGATGCTAAACCAAGACGTAAGTAGACAGAGGTGAAAGATGCCAAAATAAGCTACAGAAAAAAAGGCGTAAGGACTTATATTTTCTGTTATTTGAAGGTGTTAAGACCCCACATAGAATATGAGTCCTTTAAAGGAAAGTTGTGAATGGCCCAGGGAATGTTGAATTTCCATGTGGCAATATGTTCGTGATCAGTTATGATGATGATGATGATGGTAGCATCAATAGCATTTATCAGTGTTTCCTGGGTGAAAGGCACTTTATCCTAGTGACCTTTTATCCCCATGACGACCCTGTGAAGTAGGAAATACTGTTTCAGCATCTTCAGGGTTTTGTTTTGTTTTTTTTTTTAATTAGGAATTTACCCTAGATCACAATTGGGTGGTAGAACAACCAGAACTGGACACTAGCCTTTCCTGAATTCCCAGAGTGTGATCTTAGCAGTTGTATTGCCTGATGCAGAGCCATTTAAATGTTGCCAAAGCAATGAAACATATACCTATTTCTAACAGATTCTAACTCAGAAGCTCTGGGGTTAAGTGCAGAGCAGTTGAGTGTGATTGTCTTTACAGACAGGAGATAACTTAAGAGAAGTTGTTTAAAAGTATATTTGCATATTGCACTACACTGTCATATCTGTGATTGGTTAGCTATTGAGTAACTAACACAAATCCCAATCCCATCTCTAATCTCACTCATCTCTTGTATAATATTTGACCTAATTGAGGCAGTTTTTTTTTTTGTTCTTTCCCACAAACACGAATCGAACATCCAAAACATGCTTACCATTTGTGAGTATATTCTCTTAGTTATTTAGGAGTTGAGTAAGAGTGAGAGAGAAAAAGACACATAAATATGAAATACGGTCATCATTTTTTTTGTATCCTTTATGTTGTTAATCCCTCTTAGCATTTACTACCATTCACTCGTTTGTATTATTTGGGGTATAGCAGTTTATTCACACAGCATTTTTACACATGGCTTATCATTTGTATTCTATTTTAATAACACTAATAATTATAGACTATTGACAAACTCATCAGACCCTACATATTCATTTCAAAATCATGAAAATAAGGTGGAAAATGAGGTGTAAAGTGGAAAATCTATGTGTATCTTTTCATTGGTGGGATGAGGAGCTACCTGAATATCACTCCTTTAGCTTTTCCTTCAAATGGTGCACTTTTTCCTCCATGCATAGGAGTGACTTCCATTAAGTAAACAGTAGTCTTCAGGGCAAACCTAAGAAGTAGAAACAGGAGAACTTTTCAGTTAAAATCAAACATACTTTTTCTTCAGTAATGAAAAAAAAAATTCTTCATGAGAAGTTCAACCACCATGAGTTCCATGGTGAAAAACTTTCCACTTATAGATGCAACTTCCCACAGAATTCTGAGAAATGTCGTTAGTAGAGAGGGGTGTTGCATACACCTGTTTCATTTCCCTCTGACTTTTCCTCCTCCTTTCTCCATTGACATTAAAATCTATAGTGAAAGCACATAGTAAGCAGTCTAGGACAATTGATATGACATTTAATCTAAATCTCCAAAGTGTATTTTAGATGGGGATGCTGTGAGAGTCACAGGAGGGAAAAAAATCTAGAATTATTCTTATGTGATCAAATGTACTAAAATAACAAAAGCAAATCTTATTTCTAGCTAATAAAATAGCATTCCTTATATGATGTCATATTATGGCAGAAAAGAAACATATGCGTCATTTTCTTCTATATTAAAACTGCTAAGGAGTGGGGGGACCAATGAACTAAATCAATTGTTTTGGGTTCAAGTTGTAGTTTTTAGTAGCCATCCTTCTCAGGAAGTTTTCGGAAGCAAATGTACTTCGTTTACTATCACCACTAAATATGCAGTTGTGTAGATTTGTGAAAAAAAAGTATTATCAAATATATATACTTTAAAATGATTTGTGTAAATGTATTTATTCATATTATTATTCTCCCTAAGTAAATCAAAATATACTATATACTATGTTTTTCTTCTATGGCTTAAAAGGGGAATGTGTGTTGAAACTTATTCAAATATTTATTAGGTGTCTACTAAGTGCCAGGCACTCTACTAGGCAATAGAGATTTTGTAATAGAGGTGGAAAATGCCCTTGACCTCCAGAACTGATACTCTTGTAAGAGAAATACTGGGTCAAACTAAGTCAACAGTTTCTTTGCTACACAGCTTTTTACGAGTCTTGTGAATTATGAGTCTCTGATAAGGAGATGTAGTGAACAACAGATCCCAAATTTATTTGAAATCTTTTCCTTCATGGACTGTCTCATAGGATTTGTGATCCACTGAACACACTTTGAGAGGCACTAGTATTCTGCAGTGGTTAGTTAATTGTTTTCTATTAAGCAACTATATACTGAATCCATGACATTATTCTGGATTTTTTTGGAGGATACAATGGTGTACATGGCCACTGTGATGATAAGGGGGTCCAGTTTAGTTAGGAAGAGAAACCACAGGAGTTATAACTTAATGTAACGAAGAAATACACACACATATACATATATTTATATGTAAATTACTATTTATATAGTATACAATGTCTTCTGAAGAAGAGAGAGTTTTCAACTTGGGATCTCACAGGAGGTTTCACAGAGAAGGTAGACCCTGAGCTGGGCAGAATTTCAGTAAGTTAATTTGGTTCTGACTGTACGATAAAATCAGGTATTTGCACTGGTCAATCTGACCTTGATGGAACAGCATTCCATTTGCAGGGAATAGTGTGATCAAACATGCAGTGGTGGAGATTACCAGATTGTAATATTCCAGTACCTGGAAAGTGTTGAAACATCTGCTTTCTCCACGGTCTAGAAAAGTGAATCTCAAGTGGAATGCAAGTATAAGGGAGGCCAGTGCTCTTTGCTTTGTACATTGCTTTGATTCTACAACATGCAACAATGTAGTAATCTGTTTCAGATTGTCATTATTCAAGAGGGTTCTTAGTAACAGGAGTGGAAAGGAAGACCTCTCTTCCTGTGTTTCTGACCTATGCTCTTGAGCCAGAAAAGATACCAACATCACTGACCTGACCTTGTCTCAGGTATCTATCAGGTATCTACTAGAATCATTCTAGTGAAAGGTAACTAGAAGTCCAAAGGACTTAAAAGATACACTATAACTTTTGTATACTTTATACACCTGGTAAAACAAAAATGTCACCTGAGTGGTCCCCTTCCCTAGAAATACCAGTATGTTTTTCCAGTGCATGGCAGAATTTTGCAGGTAAAACTGGGATAAAGGTGAAGAACAGTCTTAAAATTCTAGTCCTTGAACAGCACCTAACACACAACAGGTTTTCAATAATCTTAGCAACAATATTCACAAATAATGACCATCAGCATAACTGCTCTTTTGTGCCAAAATACATTACCATATTACTTTTTTTCCTTCAGCTTTACAACTTGGGTTCTATTATTGTTTCCATTTTACAGATTAGGAAAGTGAGGCTCAGAGATGCTAAGTCACTTGGGCAAGGTCACAGAGCTTGTAGGAGATAAACCTGTACCCTTACTGTTGGATCCTACAAACCAGACCATAATTTAAGTCGTTCAAAATATACCTCAAAACATTTGAGTAAATTAATGAATAAATCCTCATAGTCAGACTGACCAGATCATTATATTAGGTTCAGCTAAGTGGAGGAATGTCATAATAATAGTTGGACAGTTAATACACTAATTTACTTGCATTGAATTTTCTAAATGATGTTTAGCTGGTGGTTTCGTGATTATAACCATCGAATAAAAACAGACATATTTTGGTGTTTGGAATAAGATCTCATATTGAGTAAAATACATATCTATTCCTAGACCTATATGATGTGAGTAACAGATGATATTGAGATGCCATCTAGAAGTACTCCTGTTCAGTTCATCATGTCAGCCCAGCCAATAATTTTAGAATGTTCAGAGTGGATAATATATGCAGCCATAAAGCATGTTTCTAATCAATGCAAATAATATTTTTCCTATGCTAAACCCAGAGTTAAGTTATAACATGCATCATAAGATTAATGGGCCATTTTTTTCTTCATCACTTTGCTAAATTACTTAGTTTGGGAACCATTCAGAAGGTTGTGAATTGGAGCTGAGCAGTAGGAGTGAGACTGTGCCTTTGATGATGAAATTATTTCCACCCCGATCCCTACTTCTACCTTCTTGGGAAAGAAGGCAACATTTCTTCTAGAAAAAGTCACAGGTTTATAAGCTGGCTTGTATAATAATACGTTTGGAGGAATATTGTGTCTTTTAAGCAGAGCCTATCTCGGCATATAAAATATTTTTTACCTACCATTTAATGAAATTAAGACTCACTTTGAGGCTAGGTCTTTTGCCATTTGACTCCTGGATCACTTCTATGAATATATTTTTTTCTTGAGACGAAGTGTGAACCCAATATAGTATCCATCATTCAGTCTATCTGTGTATCTGATGTACATCATCTGAAGCACAAGCTCCCTGAAGCCAGGCACTTTATCTGCTCTAACAGTGTAGCCCTGATCCTTAGTGTCTAGCTTTTGGAGATTCTTAATAAACATTTGTACTGAATAAGGTATGTATATGGTGAGCAAAAGTTGGCTTCCCATTTTAGAGTCAAGAGTATCCCACTCATGTTCTGTGAACACTGGATAGCAGAATCTTACTATGTTATTTTTCAGTTCCCTTTGCAAGTTTCCTGAAAGGGCATTCCTGTCCTTAGAATGTCCATCTCCTCCCATCTTCCTGGAGAATAACTCTTCTTTCTTAAATACTTAGTCCCATTATTGACTCTTTAAGATTGAATTTATTACCTCCTTACAAACAGAAAAATGCAGTGCTTTTTTTTGACATTTATCACCAGAAAATTATTCTAATGCCTGAAATTCTGGACCTAAAATGCCTGGACTAGTGGTTCTCAAAGTGTGGTACCCAGACCAGCACATCAGCTGCACCTAGGAATTTGTGAGAAATGAAAGTCGTGGGCCCTGCTCCAGACCTACAGACTCGGACACTCTGGGGCTGGGGCCCACTACCTGTTTCAGCAAGCTCTCCTGGTGATGCTGATGCATACGCACGTTTGAGAGCCACTGCTTAGACCTAGAACTTAAGGTTTAGGCTTTGGACAGAGCTGAGTCCTAAACACTACTAAGACACTGGAGCGACCATGGACAAGTTACTTCTGGGAACTTCTTACCATCTGTGTGCCTTGCTTAGCTAATAGTGATTTAATTAATTAGAATAATGCACACAGTGTACTCAAGAGAGTAACCAAAGCATACTTTACGTTCCATAAATTCTAGCTGTTTACCATTATCGTCAATCAGAGCTTACTGACGCATCCTGAAGACATCCTTCTAATAAGTGTAATAATGTGGCTTGTAAAATTAACAGCTTAGAAGAGCATATTACGAAGTTCATCAGACAGGGTCTCAGCAGGAAATCAGGGGTACATCAATAAGGATAAATTGAGCCCAATGTAGAGAATCAAGAGATAGTGTAGTGCCCTGGGTTCAGTAAAAGCGTGGCTACTTTATAGGAGAGGAAGGAGAAAGGAAGCCTTGCTGGAGAGAGAGCCCTCCCCAAAGATGCTGTGATGCCCCACAGAGAATCACTATACGTTAGTTGAGGGGTGCAGCCAACTCCCAGCAACTTGGCAAGAATTAATAACCTAACTTCACTCCCCTCCTTCATTCCCTACAATCTCCTATTGGTACTCTTCATTGGTGAGCCAAACAGAAGCCAGAGCAAGGACACTTACTAAGATAGGCCATGCAAGCCATCCGTATAGAGTTGGGTGGAGAAAGGATCTGGAAGGGCAAATAGGACATATTTCCCACAGGTGGTGAGCGAGCTGTGAAATCACTCGCCCTTCTAACATCATTGCCATTGCAGGAGCACGGAGGAGCAAGTGGTTAGTTCTGACTTGGCAGATTCAGGAGACTTCAGGACAGAACTGGTATATGAGTTGGGCTTTAAAGGTAGATTTGAGTTTTAATGGAGAGTATGGAGTAAGAATTGGTGAAGAACCAAGGGAAAGGGAGATTCATTGCAAATGGAGAAAAGAAAAGTGGCATAAAGACAAGAAAAGTCAAGATATATGGAAGAGATAGCAAATACTCTGCGTGTGACTGGAGCAGAGAATGGGTAGACGAAGGCTGGAAGTTAAGGTGAAGTCAGACCTTGAATAACATTAAAGTTTCCTCCTTTAACCTCAATTTCTACCTTCTACTCCCTTCATTAAGATTGGAAAATTAAAAGTGAATTTGACTGGGTTGGTGACAATGGCAGTATAAAGCAAAGAGAGGAGAATAAGAGTAAAAAATTTAGTAGTACCTTGGGAAGCTGGGTAAATGATGGGTGGTGGTGTCACATCAAAGCATGGGCAAGTGATTGTGACAAATATAGGCTTATTTCTTGACTATATGACTTCAGTTAAGGTGCTGAAGCCCTCTAGGCTGCAGTCTCCCAACCTGTAACATGGGGATAAAATCTCGCTTCCTCCAAGGTTTCTGTGAGGATCTAATGAGAAATGGAAGTAAGAGTTGAGTCCGGTAATCAGTTCTTAATACATATAAACTAATGTGATGATAAGGGTAAGAATACTTGCTACCATTTATTGAATACTTATTATGTGTCCAATATTGTGCTAGTGCATTTACGTATCTTTTCTCACTTAGCTTTCTTTTCTCTTATCTCCCTTTCTATAGGCAAGAGATAACTGATGACTCAGTTATGAGGAAACCCAGTTGTCAGGAAAATGTCAGAGGGAAAATGTACCAGAAAGTTAATTCCTAATGGATCTGTCAGCCTTAAACAGCGCATGTCTGTGCTAAAATGTGTAAAATGTCTGTGCTAAAACTACTCAATTGGACAAGTTTTGATAAAATATTAACTTAATGAATAGGCGTAAACAGCTTGGAGCTTTTTGGAGGGTATGTGGTAACATTAGTATTGGTGTGATGACTTTTGGAAGTTCTATGGTATCTAGAAGTCAAAAAGAAGACCCGGAAAGGGGGAAAACTCTCTCTGAAAGTTATTGGGGAAGTCTGGCTAGTAAGACTCCAAAAGGGAGAATCAGTAAGAGGCCAGATTATTCATAGGCCTTCTAAGAATGTGTCCATGAGAAATATTTACAATGATTGGATGCCAGAATAAAGGAGAACACTGGCTTCATAAATGGTAACTTATTTTATACAAACAGGCTAATGATAAAAATAACGAAAATCTGATGGATTTTTGAGAGTTTCGTTGACCAAACTGAGACAAAAGTGCATACAGCTAGATGCTCATCGTTTTAATCAGTTCACTTTGGAGTCAAGCAAAGATAGCACCTGAAATGGTAAGGGACTTTTATGCAAGGTCACAAAGATTTTTGGTGGTGCATTTGGGATATAAACCCATTTCCATAAGAATTCTTTCAGAAGTCAAATGTTTGCTTGTTCAAAATAGCATGAACTTACTTCTAGGAAAAGTTCCTAAGAACAAAATAATTTGAGTAATGAAGAACACTGATGTAGCTGTTAATTTAAGAACCCAGAAATAGAGGTAAAGAGTAAAGCAATTATGGGTTAAGAGTCTGCATAAATTCCCCTGGAAGGGGGATACGGTCAGAGATGGCAATTTGAAAACTGTGAGTCACCAAAAGTAAAAGTTTAAATTACAAGCTGTTTGGGGGTCTTCAAGAGAGATGTTGTAGATTGAACAACAACAGCAGCAAGGATAAAATATAAGGCTGTCATGTAGACTGCAGCCTGAAAAGAAAGCATTGCAGAAAAGCCACATCATCCTGAATTTATATTTCCATGTATTTGAACGGATTGGAGAGCAGTAAAGTTGTTTTAAAAGCGAGTGATTTAAGTCAGCCAGCTTGTGAATAATACGAGATATTTTTGCATTTACATTTATTTATGTCCATAAATAACGAACTTTAACAATGAACAAAATCCATAATCCTGATAATGCTAAGAAAACTGGAAAGATACCTTTACCTTGAAAAGACAGGATAAAGAAGACAGCATAGAAATTTAGGGAGATTGCAGTTTTGGAAAAATTATATTAACATTTATTAGCTGCTGTGGCTTTGAAATGTGATGATTTAAAGAAGGAAGTAGACTGTTGATTTCTAAAAGGTAATGTGTTGGCTGAAAGAGAAGAGAATCTTGTTGAGACCTAAAGTGTTCTTTTTAGGATATATTTCAATGTCATTTCAAAAAATAAACACATTTCCCATAACAAAGCAGTGAGGTTAATGGAATAATGCAGGTGAAAGCTTTTTGGCCCAAAGGAGTTCCATCAGGGTAAAATATTACTGTTTAACACACCATGACCCAGGCCTGTGAGTGCCAGCACAGTGGCTGTTTTTACAAGATCTGGTCCAGTATTCACAGTAGTTCTGGCCTTAGCACTAGGCAAGGATCATTCTGTTTGTATCTTCCCGATTGCTTCCTCTAGAGAAATGGGATAATCCCTCCTCTTCTAAACTGGAAAGTAGTTTCTTCACTCAATAAAACTAAAGTTTATTCTCCAGGTTGAGCTTTTCCAACTCTTAGAGGTCTAAAATGAATGATATGAAACATACTATATTTGCATCTATTTTTATTTAAGAGTTATCTAAGGAGATTTATCTAATTAAATAGGAATTTCCTTACAGATGCCAAAATAAACAATCAACAAGTTTTCTTTAAAAATCATATATATTATATAACAAGATCCACCTAAGAGTTAAAATGTAAGTAGGTATACAATTTAACTATTTGAAGATAATTTTTCTTCTTACCACTGAAGCAATAAGCAGCTAGTAGTACAATTTGGGGAAAACAATATTTCTGGCTTTTGTTTGTTTTATTTTAGTTTGTGATATTCATGAGATCTTTTGTGAAGCCTTTGGGTATATAGTAAAATTAATGGGTTTTTAACTTTGTATTGACTCGTATTTTTGTAGGTTTTAATTTTTTCTTTTGGCTTTAATCTATACTTTTACTTTTTCATTTAGAAATAATTTATTTTTCTCAGGATTGCAATCTCAGTGCAATCCTCTACTTTTCTATTTGTTGGACGTTCTCTTAGACTTCTACATTTTTGTCTAGTTAGTACATTTCTAGTTTTTTATACAATTGATAAGAACTCTTTAATCTTATGAATTCTTTATATTTTCTCTTTGGAGACAAGATTTATAGGGATTTCCTTGGGCTTAAGCTAGATAGAAAAACAAATTTGCATATGAAATGTTGAAGGCTTTGTTACAAAGTGAGTTAACATTATATGTATATTTGAAATAATCTATGTATTTCAACCAGAGCACCTAGCTGTTAACCTCCAGATTAATATCTATCATAAAATATGTACATGCTTCCAACACATGGCATTGCCTCGTATTACTGCATGTCCAGGGGAAATTGTTTTGTCTTGTAGCAAAAGGCATTAGCTCTTTGCACATTTTTTTTTTTTTTTTAATGACAGCTATCCAAAAAGCAAGCTGAACCCTTCTATATGAGGACAGAAAAGGACAATTTTTAGACAGGTCTAATATGCAGTTGTACCTTTCAGTCACTTAGAGAGAAGGCTTAGACCCCTGAAGCCCAAAGTCACAGGGTTTTTAGGATTATGGTGGTATATACCTCCAGTTTATAGAAAAAAAATTGCGTTGTAGAAAATCCAAGTTAAATTAGGACTAAAATACAAGTTAAATCTAGAACTAAAGTTTTACTGCCCCAAATACTTGTAAACTCTAGGTTACTGCTCTGTTGTCCATATTATCAGTTGCAAAATATTCAACTTAGTCTTTCAATGCTAATAAGAACATAAAAATGCATTATGTCTAAAAGCAGAACATGATTGCCAAGCCAGATCTGCACATTATCTGAGAGTTTGGGGGGCCACCCAAGCGGCATTTACTTGTTTGCTACTGACCTTCAGTTAGACTTGCTCAAGAATTGTTACAATGTAGTAACATACACCCATATGTACTGTTGAGTTTATTGAAAACACATGCCAACGTGCACACACACACATATACACCAGCACACCAGCACGTACCTACTCTAGAGCCTAGAATTTTAAGAGTCAGAACTTTTTATTTGCTTCTGGATTAAGATGGACCCTGTATTTCCTCAGCATGCTAATTAGAAACTCTATAAACAATTCAAAACCAGCTTCTTAAAATTCTGTTTTTAAAAAATTGATGTTAAATATTATCCCCAGAGAGTTCTAGTCTGACTTTTCAAATTGTTTTTTTCTCCCATCATGGGATAAACAGTTGGAGTTTCTTTTTGTTTGTTTTTTTATCTCTCATTGTAAAAAATTCTATCTTAAAAGCTGATTTATTATTTCTTCCTTAGCATGGATGACATGGGAACAAAGATGATATTTCATCAGTCTTGTTTTTATTTAAGTTGAAAGGTTATGTATTTCTACTATCTACTGCAATAATGCTAAATATTTTTATAATGCTTGTAAATCTTATGAGATTATTTTTTTTAGTTTGTATTTAAGGCATTTACTCAAAAGGGACCATATGCCTCAGTTCATGTTACTCTATCATCAATGTGTATGGTCACTCTATTTTCTAATACTTTAAGATTGGTTTTGGCCCTGACGTTCCTCTGCCAGATTTATTTCTTTTATTTCCCCCTGTATAGCACCATTTGGGCCATTTAATATGTAATTTCCCAACTCATCTTTCATAGTTATTTTAAACATATGTATATATTTGAAATACTGAATTGTTTTGTATTTTCTAATTTTTGCAAAAGTAGTATCGACTAAAAATCACATCCTATTCTTTTATTTTTTTCTACACAAAATTATTGTTTTAAAATTTGTCTGTGTTGCTCCTTATAAATTATTGTTTCTGGCCACTGTCTAATATTTCACCATATGTTAATACAATGTTTTGCTTATCCATTACCCTGGTGATACATACTTAGGCTATTTTCAACACTTTATGTCCACCATAAAGCATTAATACACTCTTTCCACATGTCCCCTTGAGTAACAGTGCAGAGTAACAGCGCAGCCATGGAATGGCTGAGGTAGAAGTCATACATATGCCTTATTTCACAGATTCCTCCCCAGAATAGCTGTACCATTTTCCCCTCACCAGCAATACTTGGAATTTCTCTCTTGCCATATCCTTTGTCACCACATGCTGTTAATTTGCATTTTTAAAAATTAATTAATTTATTTATTTTTGGCTGCATTGGGTCTTCGTTGGTGCACGTGGGCTCTCTCTAGTTGCAGCGAGCGGAGGCTGCTATTCGTTGTGGTGCACAGGCTTCTCTTTGCAGTGGCTTCTCTTGTTGTGGAGCACAGGCTCTAGGCACGCGGGCTCAGTAGCTGTGGCTCCCGGGCTCTAGAGCGCAGGCTCAGTAGTTGTGGTGCATGGGCTTAGTTGCTCCACAGCATAATTTGCATTTTAACTTTTGGAAGTTTGGCATGTGTGGATTCATATGAAATAAGGTGTTTTAATTCTGCATTTCTCTGATTCTAGAAAAGTTAGGTCTTCATATACTTTCTTGCTATTCATGTTTTCCATTCTGTGAATTGCCTATTCATGACCTTCGCTCATTTTTCTACTGAGTATTCTGTGTCTTTAGAGATGTAGAAGTTTTTGTATTCAGATGTTGAGTCCTTTATTGGGTTTTAGATAAAGTATATGTCTTCTACCCATCAATTGTTTTTCAGTCTAACTTTGGTATCCTTTATTGTACATAAAATTCTAATTTTTTATTAAAGTATAATTGGTTTACAATATTATGTTAATTTCAGGTGTACAACATAGTGATTCAATATTTTTATAGATTATGCTCCATTGAAAGTTATTATAAAATATTGGCTATATTCCCCATGCCCTACAATATACCCTTGTATCTCATTTATTTTATACATAGTTCTCTGCACTTCCTAATCCCCAGTCTGTATCTTGCCCCTCTCGCTTCCCTCTCCCCACTGGTAACCACTAGATTGTTTTCTATATCTGTGAATCTGTTTCTGTTTTGTTGTATTCATTCATTTGTTTTATTTTTTAGATTCTACTTATAAGTGATATCATTACAGTATTTGTCTTTGACTTATTTTGCTAAGCATAATACTCTCCAGGTCCATCTATATTGTTGCAAATGGCAAAGTTTAATCATTTTTTATGGCTGAGCAGTGTTCCATTGTTTATATATGCCACGTATTCTTTACTCATTCATCTGTTGATGGACACTTAGGTTGCTTCCATATCTTGGCTATTGTAAACAATGCTGCTATGAACACTGGATGTGGGTGCGTGCATCTTTTCAAATCGGTGTTTTTGTTTTCTTCAGATATATACCCAGGAGTGGAATTACTGGATTATATGGTTGTTCTGTTTTTGTTTTTGTTTTTTTAACGTCTTTATTGGAGTATAATTGCTTTACAATGGTGTGTTAGTTTCTGCTTTATAACAAAGTGAGTCAGCTATACATATACATATATTCCCATATCTTCTTCCTCTTGTGTCTCCCTCCCACCCTTCCTATCCCACCCTTCTAGTGGCTACATCAGTTAACATTCCCACCAACAGTGTACCAGGCTTCCCTTTTCTCCACATCCTCGCCAAGGCTTGTTATTTTTGTTCTTTTTTATGAAAGCCATTCTGACAGGTGTGAGGTGATATCTCATTGTTGTTTTGATTTGCATTTCCCTGATGACTAGTGATGTTGAGCATCTTTTCATGTGCCTGTTGGCCATCTGTATGTTTTCTTTGGAAAAATGTCTATTCAGCTCTTCTGCCCATTTTTTATACTCAGATTTTTTATATTAATAAATTTATAATTTTAATATAGTTAAATTCATCACTTTTGCTTCATGCAATGTATGCTTCTTTTTTTTTTCAAAGATCTATTTCATCTCTTAACCTGAAATCACAAATATATTACCTTGTAATTTCTTTTATTCTCTCTAGATTTTATTTTTCACATTTAGATATTAAAACTATTGTATTTTAGTTTTGTACATTAGGTGGAATTATATAACATAATGGTTAATAGAATGATTTCTGTGGGGTTTAAGTTCCAGCTCCACCATGTACTTCTTAGGCTAGTCATTTTATCTCTCATACCTCAGTTTTCCCACCTGTAAAATGAGGATAATAGTTCATGCCTTGTGGATTTTTTTGTGAAGATTAGGTGAGCTATATAGGACTGGGTACAACATAAGTGATATCACTAGGTTAGGATCCAGTCTCATATCTCTTTTTAAAATGAAACTGTTTCCCCAAAAGCTGTAATTCAACTTCCTCCATTGGACTATGATTCCATCTCTTTCATGTGCCAACCTCCTATCTGTATATAGCTCTACTTCTAGGCCACCTGTTTGATTTGTTTTCTTGTTTGCCATTTCTTCCAAGGGCATCACACAGTTCTGATCTATCATGACTTCCCAATATATCTTAATGTATAGGGCACATTCTCCATTTTGAGCTTATTTTTCAAAACTACCTTAGTTGTATGGAGAACTTTATTCTTCCAGATATACTTTATTTTATTTGAATTTTTTAAATAGGAGATAGAGCAATCTGCTCTTTTTTTTTTTCTTTTTTTTTCTTTTGGCTGCATTGGGTCTTCATTGCTGCATGTGAGCTTTGTCTAGTTGCAGCGAGCGGTGGGGCAGGAGGCTACTCTTTGTTGTGGTGCACAGGCTTCTCATTGCAGTGGCTTCCCTTGTTGCGGAGCACAGGCTCCAGGCTCGTGGGCTTCAGTAGTTGTGGCTCGTGGGCTCTAGAGCGCAGGCTCAATAGTTGTGGTGCACCAACTTAGTTGCTCCGTGGCATGTGGGATCTTCCCGGACCAGGGATTGAACCCGTGTCCCCTCCATTGGCAGGCAGATTCTCAACCACTGCACCACCAGGGAAGTCCCCCAGATACATTTTAGAATCACTTTTTTATGCTGTCCCTCAAAAAAAAAAAAAGAGCTTGGCCTTTTATTACAGTTGCATTTAATTTTATAGATTAATATAAGGACATTTATATTATTATAGTAAGTCATCTCATCCATACCTGTGATATATGTTTCTTTTACTCATGTGTCCTCTAATAAAGTTTTCATTATGAAGATTTTCTGCGTCATTTATTAGGTGAAACCCCATACTCTCTATAGGTGTTGTTACTGTGGTAAATTCATCTTGTATTGTATCTAGATATTGATGCTGTGGAGGAACGCAGTTGATTTCGGTGTATTAATTTTTTTCCAGCCTCTATGTTGAGCTCTTTTCTTAGATTTAATAGCTTATTGATTTTCCTGTGTTTCCAATTAAATACATAATCGAAACAATCTATAAATATGACATTTTTATCTATATTCTTCTAAACCTTCTCTCTCTCCTATTTCTCTCAATACACAGCTCCAAAAAGGTCAGTTCCAATAGATCAGTAATGTTAGAAATCTTTATCTCAATTCTTTCTTTAAAGGAAATGCTAATTTTTTAAAAAAATTAGTAGTATAATAATTTTTGTTAGTGTATACATGTGCCATGTATTTTTGGTATATAGCCTTTATCAAGGAAAGATAGTTATTATTTGGATCTAGTTTTATAAAATTTACCCTACCCAATAGATTTTAAACCTCATGGGATGCTTTTTATCTCCTCTATCTAAAAAAATGATGATATGATTTTCTCCTTTTATTTAACTAATACAATGAATCACATGAATTGATTGGCCGATATTGAACCAACCTTGCATTCTCAAGGATACAGCCACTTGACCAAATCGTATTATAGTATAGATTAGCTTTTGCTGTATTACAAACCACCTCAAAACTTAGTGGCTTAAAAGAGCAATTACTTGGCAATTTGGGACTGGATTCATCTGGGTAGTGTGTTACTTTTGGTTTTATCTGGGCTCCTTCATGCGGTTTTAGTCAGCTGATGGATCAGCTGAGTGAGAGCTGGTCTGAGACAGCCTCGCTCACATGTTTGGTGGTTGGCTTGGACAGTGGGAGCACCTGGTCCACTTGTCTTCAGAACCTAGTGGGCTGGTCCTCGGCAACTGAGCCATCAAGCTCTTTTGCTATTGTCTCATCATGTGGGTTGAGTATGCCAAAGCCCAGTCCTGCTGAAGTGGTGACTCAGGAATGAGGGTGTCAGAAGGGGATTGTACCATAATTTTTGAAACATCCTATCACAATGTTTTTAATATACCTTAAAACTCTGTGGACTAATACTGTGTTTAGGGTTTTGACTTCTATTTTTAATAAGGAAAATTTGATTGTAATGTTTTTTTATATTGCCCCTGTTTGGTATAATATTCTTCTTCCACCTCTAGCCCCATTATTCTAGCTTGGGGTACTTAAAATGTATTGAAAGGGATAGAAATGAGTATTGCATCTTAAATAAAATAGTCTTGGACAAGTGGTTCCCACTTATCACTGAGGTTGTTCAAAAGGCTGCTCTCTCACAGTGGACTATTGAACCCTTATGCACACCAAGCATTACATCTCATTTATACCTTACTAGCATTCTTGTGCTGGTTCCTTGTTTTTAACTTAAAAAGTAATAAGTACTTGAAAAAATACAAAGTAAGAAGCAAAAACCCTCCATCACCCTGGTCTCTTTCCCTCACAGGGAAAACAACTATAAAGTTAAGATGTCAATTTAAAAATATTTACAAGATGAAAATGATTCTTAAAAGTCCTTGGGGGCATTTAATCATTGAAGGGTATGCTGAAGAAGGTAAGTAGCAGTTTGACCTCCAATCCAGAAACTATTGGCAAGAAGTGTAAACAGTGCTCTAACAACATGGCCTAATAGAACTATAGAACTATAGAAAAAGCTAGGATTAGGATTATTGGGCCCAAATTCACATTTTTCATAATGAAGAACCTGAAAATCATGAAATATTGACTGATCTCTAATTCTGAGTCATTCCAGAATGCTATTTTCTGTGTCGAAGAATGGAGTTTGAGAGAAATAAGAAGGAATAAAGTCCAGTTTGGTTTTAAAGAATCATGAAGAAATGAAGATTATTTCTTTCATAATTTCCCTGTAGATAGAGTTCTTCTATGACTGATTGTTTCATTAAAGCAGGGAAATACAGGATGTTATCCAGAAAATCACATCAGTTTACTTCAAGTCAGTCCTCTTCTGGGCAAACACATCTTTAACTTCATTTGTATTATATAGTATTTTAAATTATGAATTGTTTTGTCTTCTCAGGTCAGTTTCTTTTAGCCACGTGGGTTTGTTCTCTATTTATTCCTTCCTCCTTCTGTCTCTTCTTTCTTCTCTCCTGTACTCCCTTTTTTATTAGTGAATTGGAAAGAAGATTTCCTTATATATGCTAAACTCTGCAATACCAAAACCCCAAAATATAACTAACATTTTATGAAGAAGACAATAACTAAAAAAAATTACAGTGGGAAAATCTTAGGAAACTGGAAGGAATTTGGGGGTCTTTCTGTCTTGAAGTAGATTTGGAATGTGAATTTCAGGTTCTCTTTTTTAATGCAGGGTTGCTAGTTGAGACTTTATTTTGTTTCCAAAAAAACAGTCAGCTTACATACTTTTTTTAACAAGGTTTTCTTCACCTTTGGAAATTAGTAATGATTAAAAAGAATATTATATACTTAAGTGATGTCTAACTTTTTTCCTCATGAGTTCACTGTACTTCAGGTTACAGCCCTGATCTGTTTAAGCCTCCAACAATCCTGAGAGGGAGCAAAGGGGCAGATGTTCTTTCCTCATTTCACAGATGAGAAAACTGAGGTTCAAAGATTCAAACTGAGGTCAAGTGCTTCTGCCAAGGTCATTCTCTGAGGTGAAGCCAGAGCCAGGAATAGCACCTCATCCTCTTGTTTTCTC
The DNA here is from genome assembly GCF_965194805.1 of Balaenoptera borealis. Lineage (NCBI taxonomy): Eukaryota > Metazoa > Chordata > Mammalia > Artiodactyla > Balaenopteridae > Balaenoptera > Balaenoptera borealis. The sequence goes on along the minus strand of NC_138869.1, from coordinate 13,834,143 downwards.
TCATGTGATTCTCCATCCGCTGACCCACTCTGACTATAAAAACGCACTGTACCAGGCCTCACACAGTCCCTGAAATGTCCTTTTAGTAGGACACCATGATAGTGACAAGATTGAGCAGATATAAAGAATGCTGTAAAAAAGGACCTATTTTGTTGACTCCATCCCATAAAATTCCACAGCCACACTGCATGAGAAACATGAGACATCCATTAAGATCATGTTCCCGTTAGTTCTAGCTAGAACTAGATTTTGCAGAAATTGAAGACACATCTTGTGGCCTGACTGCTGAAAATGAGTGTCTCAGGAGTCAGGGAGGCATTGCTGCTCAACAAAGTCAAGAATGCCCTTTGCTAATTGTTTCTCCTCCATTTCTGAGGGAATTTAAATTCATGATCGGCACCATATATTATACTTCAATACTATTCATCATCCATCTTGTACATATTTGCAGGAAAGAATGTTGCCCAAGTCATCATATCCCCCCATGATTCACAGTCGTGTGACCTTAGGTGGCAGCTCAGCAGGAGCTTACCAGTGCCTTAAATCATCCCTGTTGTGGACATACAAGAGCATGACCTCCGACTTCCCAAGCTGTCTCTTCATGAAACGAAAATGGAACTGAGAGTTTAGGGGAAAGTTTTGAAAGTGTCTGGCTCTTGTAGTCATATAATGAGGTCCTCATTTCTAGCTGCTAAGCCTGCCCTTTAATTGGTGGTCACTCGAAAATCAATGATAATATAACTGTCCAACTCTTTGGAGCTAATTTTCTCTCTGCTTTCTATCCTGCAAGTGCACGATAAAAGAAACCACCCATTCAGCCATTATCTTGTGTCACTTACTATTCAGAGATCAGTCTTCCTTTATGTGCTCCTTCAGGAAAGACCTGAGGTTGTATTTTTCACTTGGCTTTCAGGCAGAGAGCAGAGTCCTTGGCACAGATTAAGTCCTTAAAAATGTTAGATGGGTGGATGGGTGGGCAGTGGATTGCAGCACATGAGCAACTACAGTAACATTGTGATTTTTTACTGTACATGACAAGGAAATGACTTCAGTCGGGGAAATAAATGCCTAGCACATATGCCACCACTTTCCCCTTCCATCTTCATTACAGTCCTTACTAATCTATCATGACATTTTTCCCCATTGGGTCTAGACATGACCTCAGGATCCTTGTAGAATATAAACAGTCCTATGCAATGTAAACCTTGTATAATATAAACAATGCTTTACTATTTGATTTGAGTTGGGACACGAGAAGAATCCTATTTTCCGTCCATAACATAGACGTTGGGAATAATAGCTAATGTTTATGTAAACATATAGATTCATAGGATAGAAAAAATAATTTTTAAGAAATGACCTAGTACAGACTCGGGGGGAAATATATGTTAACTTGATTATAGAAATTTGGTTCAGCCACTCAGCTTCAACCTTCAAAAATCATGTCACTTTTTATTTTAAACCAACATATGAATCCAAGGTATAGCAAAATAAACCATAAACCTTGCAGCACAGGGGCCTTCTAGATACGATCTCGTTAGGACCTGATCCTCCATGATTGTATCTACACAAAGGGGTAATGCCAGGTTCCCTACTGGGAAGTTGGGTTGGAGGAAGAGATAGACGTAGAGGTACTACGGATCATTCTAGACTGACATGGTCATCAAGAAGTCCTATGAAAAATAATTTCTGGTAAGTATAGAGTAAATCAGCAATGAGAAATGGAGAGGATTGGAATTAAGTAGACTCACCACTAGTCTCCGTGGTTATTACCAGCGTACCAGTTTAGCAATGAATTACTCAAGGCAATTGATGCTAGGCAGTATAACAAACACTCCTGAAAGCCAAGTGTCTTAACTTAATAAATGTTTATTTCTTTTGTCAGAGACCAGTGTGAATTAGGTGGTTCATTCTTAGCAGATTGCTTTCAAGTAGTGAATCAGGAACCCATGCCCCCTCCACCTTGAGGTGTTGTCTTAAATGCATGACTACCTAAACTACAGCAGAAGGGAACATGGGCAGACATGCATAATATCTCCTGGCCAGGCCTGAAAGTGGTAGACCCATACCCTTTCAACAAGAATGCAAAAACGTGACCTCTGCCTGGCTCCAAGGGAGGTTAGAAAAGGTCATTGTTCTGTGTGTCCAGGAAGAGGAGAATGAAATGCATCTCAGTGTCTCATCCATAGCTGAAGGCAGGTAATCTGTGACAGAGAGCAATGTTTGCAGATGGTGATACGTGAAGATTGAGGAAGATTGATTTCTCAGTCATTGAGGAGTACTGTCCCATCTAACTGAGTTCTGAATGGTAATAAAGTCATCCACTGAAAACTTACCCATCTAGTTTGTGTGCAAGATATTATGAATTATAGCCTTACCGTTAATTTAGCAGACCCACAAATATTTACATCTACCAAGCACTGTGCTGGCAACTGCACCCTACCAGTACTTCTTTCCTGGGCCCTGGATAATTTCCAGTAGTTGGTATCAGGATCTGAGCTATCCACTTGATGTGGACACTAGTCCCCTTGTAGCCCTCTCACAGGAGCCTTTAACCATTTGTGGCCAAAAGCAAAGGAAATGGGCAAGAGTTACTGCTCTGCTTATCAGAAAGTGTCTCCTAAAGTCTTGTCTCCTAAATCATTTTTCTGGCCCCTTTATAGTAATTCTTTCTTTCTTCACATTTCTTGGCCTACTGAACACTATAATCAAATCCTCCCTCAATTTTCTTTTTTCTGAAGTATATAAAACTACATTTTCTTCAGCCTTTTTAAAAAAAATGATAATTATCTTGTTTATTTGTATTTGGAAAATCTAATGAGATCACATATTCAAAAATCACATACTATCAAAAGATAAATAGTAGTAGTAATTCCTTCTGGAATTTTTTTCCCCCTCGTCCAACCAATTTTAGGCCCCTTACTCCCTTTCTTAGCAACTTTTATTAATTTCTTATGTGTCTATCAGAAGTTTTTTGTGGACATAGGCAAAGGTACATGTGTATGTTTCAAAGGTTACTGTTGTCATGAATTCACAGAAGCCAGAGCCTGGAAAGCATTAAGTGGTCCTGAGCACTCCATTTCCAATGAGAGAGCGTAGCAGTGCTCAAACGGCTGGGTGTCCTATAATTCAACTCAATTCTGGCACTATCTACCTGTAGATAGTATCAGATCTCACATGTTAAGGTCTCAGTCCAGCAGGAATGCACACACACACTTCAGATGCCAGTCACCAAGTATATGTTGTCACGTGTGCTTCTGACCCTTGTACCACAGATCAGAGGTTCCAACGACCCCCTTCTTAGCTTTAATTAATTTGCTCAAGTGACTCAGAACTCACAGAAATATTCTATTAACTATATTAACCAGTGTATCATAAAATGATGAAACTCAGCAACAGCCAGATAGAAGACACGTATAGGACGAGGTATGGGGAGAAAGCACGGAGCCCACTCTCCCCAAATCTCCATGTGCTCACCAACTGGTACGCTCCCTGAACCCTGTCCTTGGGGGTTTATGGAGGCTTCGGTACACAGGCATGACTGAATAACTCATTGGCCATTGGCGATTGAGTTCAATCTTGAGTGGCTCTTCCCTGCCCTGAGGTCAAGGGGGTGGGACTGCAAGTTCCAACCTCTGATCCCAAGGTTGGCTCCACTGGCTGCCCACTCCCATCCTTAGGTGCTTTCCAAAGATCACCTTGTTAACATAACAAAAGACACCATTATCATCTCATCACTTAGGAAATCCCAAGGGTTTTAGAAACTCTGTGGCAGAAACTGGGACAGAGACCAAAAATATAATTCTTATTACTCCCAAATCACAGTTATCTAGGTAAATGTTTGTTATCACCCCAAACAGGCAGTAGTCACCAAGGAAAATAAGTTAATTGCCAGTCTTTTCTATTAATTTTTAAAAATCAGATTTAAGAAGAGAATTTTTTTAATGGCCAGTGAAAATGTCTCTTACTTTAGCTCTTGCCTTTTTCTACTTATTTATTTTTTCAATTTTTAGTTTAGTTTTGAAAAGTGTCTTTAAGTTTTTTTAAGGTTAGAACTGAAACTTCCAAGGTTAAAAAAATATTGCCTCTCTTGAAAGAGATTATTTTAGATTTAGTGAAATGGATTTGATGCTAGAGAACATGTGACATCATACATTGGACCTTTTTGAAATGATTTACATTATATCAGCTACATTTTAAGTCCAGCAACTATAACCAAAAAAGAGAAGAAAAAAAAAAGCCCTGCTAATTAAGGCAACTTTGCAGATTGATGGCATTAGTTTATCAATTAAGATCTCAGTTTTAAACCAGATTTTTCCTCTAAATAGTGATACAAAGAACACTAGTTTTATGGTCATTCTAATTAGTCAGACAGCCTTCTAATTGTTTAGTGCCTTCACTTGAAGTTTGTTAAATATTTTGAATATCACCTATGCTCCCATGGGACATTAGTGAATGTGAAATGAACAAAAAAGAAAAAAACAAAAAAAAAAAGTAAGAAAAAGGATTTTGTAGTAAAATAAACTTGAGAAATCCTGGGTTCAGTAAATTTAAACATGTTTTGTGACTGGAGGACTTTTGAGATGTGGAATGAGTTATAATGTGCTCTGTGAATTTCACTGTTAAGTAGTTTGGTCTGAAGTGTTTTTAAACTTTATTTGTCTCTACAACCCTTTGTCAGTGGAACATTTTAAAGGACTCTTGTTTCTAGCAACTTTGGAAAATGCTGTTCTGGTCTCAGTTAAGCCTTTGAAATCTTAGCATTTGGAAGGAGACCCACACACAAGCTCATCCAATTTCTGGTAGAGAAATCTACCGTGTATCCATGCTATAGGCTCACTCAGCTGTGGATGAGTATTTTGGTAACAAAATGCTCACTACCCACAAATCAGCTGATTCTATAGTCAGAATGCTGGTCTGTTAGGAGGTTTTAACTTTTTAAGTGCCCTTTACTATTAGAAAATTTTAAGTTTTAAAATTTTGTCTATTGGACTTAGATCTGATCTCTGGATTAAGATAAATCCTACTCAAGTAAAATAATCCTTATTTTTCAAGGATAATTTGTACATAAAAAAAAAATCCACATACTTAAAATCATCTGTAAATAGTGACCGAACAGTAATTGAAAATACATTTGAAAATAATTTTCACTTGAAATTTATGTCAAAATATGTTATTATATAAATGAATCCAGTATATTTTCTCTTATAGCCAATAAAATTTAGGTTAAATTTTAATTAAGCACAATTGCTACAATTAAAAAAAAAGAATTACATTTTGTTTTGAGTGATTATTTCAGCAAAACTGGTTTATGGGACAGTAAACTGTCCTTCACCGCATGTTCAATGTTAGCAGCTCAAACAGACAGGCTAATTCTGGTAAAAATTCATCAGTTTTCCAAGGCCTTCTCTTAATTATTTGATACTTAATTGTTTTTTCTTTTACTTCTATTATATCTCTTTTTTAAATTGTTAACTACACATCCTCATTTATCAGTGGCTTTGGATGTTTAACCCAGCAGATCTCTGGTATTATTTACAATGGCTTCATGATATTGTATCTTTAAAATTCAGAATTTCACTTTACAGTTGATTTGAATTTTATTTCTATTATATGGTATTCTGTTTATGTTATGAATCCATCAGTGAGTAATTTGCTGAAACAGGATGAGCAGTTTGCTGACTTAGAAGGGCCGGAATCTATAGACACCTTAAAATTAGGATGTAGATAACGAATAGTTGGATGACAAGAAACCCTGTTATATGAAAACAGGAATAATGAGTGTCCCAAATCTTATCGTTTCTGTTCTTACTTTTCTCCAAAGGTTAGTTCTAGAGTCCTTAATTCTCCATTCAGTATTAAATTATTGACTATTTGCAGCCTTCCCACCATTCTCCCCACTTCTAGGTCTGAGTCTGATGAACCTTTTGGTTTCATCCTTTCTTTGTGAAGTACTGTTCCTAGTCAAGCCAGAAGGCTGTTCCGTTAAAGGTTTAGCATTGTAGTGATTTTAGTAGTAAGGGTAAGGATGAGTGGCCTTCAGCCCATCACAGTCTTCCACCCAAACTTTCTTCTGATCAATTTCCTGCAGTAGAAAAGTTAGACAACCAGACTGAATGATTGAGTCCCTGACTATGACTAGAAATTAACTACTCAGCCCTGGCTTCCTGGGCACGCCATCCTTCAAAAACAGCCTGCCGGATGAAATCTCAATTCCCTAGCTTGGCATTCAAGATACTCATACTCTAATCCACCAAAATCCACTTCCAGTAGTTCTCCCCACTTCTTTCCTTCATGCAGCAAATATCCATTCACCCAACTGCATTCACTTATCTGGAGTACAAGTTCTTTTCCTTATATTCCAATATATCCCTATTTCATCTGCCTAGGAAGTCTTTCAAATTCTTCACTATCCTAAATCCTACATGGTGTTTACTTTCCTACCTTTACAACTTGACCTTAAGAAAATTTTTGCTTTCCAAGATCTATAAGTCAACAATCAATAAACCATTAATAAGTTCATAGGCTGCTTCAATACAGTTCTCCTCAATACAAATATAGTTGTCAATCCTTAATAATAACAGCTTATATTTGATCACATAGAAATGTATTTTAACTCACATATTTGTTATCTAAAATGATAGTATAGCACTCTTCATTTTGTTGGTTATTTTCACATGTTTTAATGTCAGTATCACCTCTTCGAAGACTTAAAGTATATGTTGTCCATTTTTTCAGTCTTTTAGTATCCTGCCCTGTTTTACACTTAGTGGGTGTTCAATAAATGACTTTGACATTTCACAGAATGGAGAAAATTTTCCCTAATCCTACCTAGTCCTACAAACCTTGGCCCTCTCTTACTTTGCACATCACTTGTTAATGGCAGCTGGGCAATTGTGTTTGATAGAAATTCAAGAAAAAATGTCTACATGTTTCAAGACCAAAGCCACAGTCATATGAGGACCTTAGTCAGCATCATGAATATATTCTTAAACATATACAATGGAGAATTGAACTTTTATGATTTTGCAATGAATCACATGTAAAATAGTCATTCATATTTTATTTATTTATTTATTATTATTATTTTTAAACATCTTTAATGGAGTATAATTGCTTTACCATGGTGTGTTAGTTTCTGCTTTATAACAAAGTGAATCAGCTAGACATATACATATATCCCCATATCTCCTCCCTCTTGCATCTCCCTCCGACCCTCCCTATCCCACCCCCCTAGCTGGTCACAAAGCACCCAGCTGATCTCCCTGTGCTATGTGGCTACTTCCCACTAGCTATCTATTTTACATTTGGTAGTGTATATATGAACATGCCACTCTCTCTTTGTCCCAGCTTACCCTTCCCCTTCTGCGTGTCCTCAAGTCCATTCTCTATGTCTGTGTATTTATTCTTGTCCTGCCCCTAGGTTCTTCAGAACCATTTTTTCTTTTCTTTTTTTTTTTTAGATTCCATATGTATGTGTTAGCATACGGTATTTGTTTTTCTCTTTCTGACTTACTTCATTCTGTATGACAGACTCTAGGTCCATACACCTCACTATGAATAACTCAATTTTGTTTCTTTTTATGGCTGAGTAATATTCCATTGTATATATGTGCCGCATCTTCTTTATCCATTCATCTGTCGCTGGACACTTAGGTTGCTTCCATGTCCTGGCTATTGTAAATAGAGCTGCAATGAACATTGTGGTACATGTCTCTTTTTGAATTATGATTTTCTCAGGGTATATGCCCAGCAGTGGGATTGCTGGGTTGTATGGTAGTTCTATTTTTAGTTTTTTAAGGAATCTCCATACTGTTCTCCATAGTGGCTGTATCAATTTACATTCCCACCAATAGTACAAGAGTGTTCCCTTTTCTCCACACCCTCTCCAGCATTTATTGTTTGTAGATTTTTTGATGATGGCCATTCTGATCGGTGTGAGGGGATACCTCATTGCAGTTTTGATTTGCATTTCTCTAATGATTAGTGATGTTGAGCATCCTTTCATGGGTTTGTTGTCAATCTGTATATCTTCTTTGGAGAAATGTCTATTGAGGGCTTTTGCTCATTTTGGGATTGGCTTGTTTGTTTTTTTGATATTGAGCTGCATGAGCTACTTGTATATTTTGAGATTAATCCTTTGTCCGTTGCTTCATTTGCAAATATTTTCTCCCATTCTGAGGGTTGTCTTTTCATCTTGTTTATGGTTTCCGTTGCTGTGGAAAAGCTTTTAAGTTTCATCAGGTGGCATTTGTTTATTTTTGTTTTTATTTCCATTCTCTAGGAGGTGGGTCAAAAAGGATCTTGCTGTGATGTATGTCATAGAGTGTACTGCCTATGTTTTCCTCTAAGAGTTTTATAGCGTCTGGTCTTACATTTAGGTCTTTAATCCATTTTGAGTTTATTTTTGTGTATGGTGTTAGGGAGTGTTCTAATTTCATTCTTTTACATGTAGCTGTCCAGTTTACCCAGCACCACTTATTGAAGAGGCTGTCTTTTCTCCATTGTATATTCTTGCGTCCTTCATCAAAAATAAGGTGACCATATGTGCATGGGTTTATCTCTGGGCTTTCTATCCTGTTCCATTGATCTATATTTCTGTTTTTGTGCCAGTACCATACTGTCTTGGTTACTGTAGCTTTGTAACATAGTCTGAAGTCCGGGGGCACAATTCCTCCAGGTCCGTTTTTCTTTCTCAAGATTGCTTTGGCTATTCAGGGTCTTTCATGTTTCCATACAAATTGTGAGATTTTTTTGTTCTATTTCTGTGAAGAATGCCATTGGTAGTTGGTTAGGTATTGCATTGAATCTGTAGATTGCTTTAGGTAGTATAGTCATTTTCACAATGTTGATTCTTCCAATCCAAGAACATGTTATATCTCTCCATCTGTTTGTATCATCTTTAATTTCTTTCATCAGTGTCTTATAGTTTTCTGCATACAGGTCTTTTGTCTCCTTAGGTAGGTTTATTCCTAGGTATTTTATTCTTTTTGTTGCAGTGGTAAATGGGGGTGTTTCCTTAATTTGTGTTTCAGATTTTTCATCATTAGTGTATAAGAATGCAAGAGATTTCTGTGCATTAATTTTGTATCCTGCTACTTTACCAGACTCATTGATTAGCTCTAGTAGTTTTCTGGTAGCATCTTTAGGACTCTCTATGTATAGTATCATGTCATCTGCAAACAGTGACAGGTTTACTTCTTCTTTTCCAGTTCAGATTCCTTTTATTTCTTTTTATTCTCTGCTGTGGCTAGAACTTCCAAAACTATGTTGAACAATAGTGGTGAGAGTGAACAACCTTGTCTTGTTCCTGATCTTAGAGGAAATGTTTTCAGTTTTTCACCATTGAAAATGGTGTTGGCTGTGGGTTTGTCATATATGGCCTTTATTATGTTGAGGCAAGGTCCCTCTATGCCTACTTTCTGGAGGGTTTTTATCGTAAATGGGTGTTGAATTTTGTGGAAAGCTTTTCCTGCATTTATTGAGATGATCATATGGTTTTTCTCCTTCTGTTTGTTAATATGGTTTATCACGTTGATTGATTTGCATATACTGAAGAATCCTTTCATTCCTGGGATAAACCCCACTTGATCATGGTGTAGGATCCTTTTAATGTGCTGTTGGATTCTGTTTGCTAGTATTTTGTTGAGGATTTTTGCATATATGTTCATCAGTGATATTGGCCTGTAGTTTTCTTTCTTTGTGACATCTTTGTCTGGTCTTGGTATCAGGGTGATGGTGGCCTCGTTGAATGAGTTTGGGAGTGTTTCTCCCTCTGCTATATTTTGGAAGAGTTTAAGAAGGATAAGTGTTAGCTCTTCTCTAAATGTTTGATAGAACTCGCCTGTGAACCCATCTGGTCCTGGACTTTTGTTTGTTGGAAGATTTTTAATCACAGTCTCTACTTCAGTGCTTCTGATTGTTGTCTTTATATTTTCTATTTCTTCCTGGTTCAGTCTCAGAAGGTTGTCCTTTTCTAAGAAATTGTCCATTTTATCCAGATTGTCCATTTTATTGGCATAAAGTTGCTGGTAGTGATCTCTCATGATCCTTTGTATTTCTGCAGTGTCTGTTGTTACTTCTCCTTTTTCATTTCTAATTCTATTGATTTGAATCTTCTTCCTTTTTTTTCTTGATGAGTCTAGCTAATGGTTTATCAATTTTGTTTATCTTCTCAAAGAACCAGCTTTTAGTTTTATTGATCTTTGCTATTGTTTCCTTCATTTGTTTTTCAATTATTTCTGATCTGATCTTTATGATTTCTTTCCTTCTGCTAACTTTGGGGTTTTTTTGTTCTTCTTTCCCTATTTGCTTTAAGTGTAAGGTTAGGTTGTTTATTTGAGTTGTTTCTTGTTTCTTGAGGTAGGCTTCTATTGCTATAAACTTCCCTCTTACAACAGCTTTTGCAGCATCCCATAGGTTTTGGATCATCGTGTTTTCATTGTCATTCGTTTCTAGGTATTTTTTGATTTCCTCTTTGACTTCTTCAGTGATCTCTTCGTTATTTAGTAGTGTATTTTTTGGACTCCATGTTTTTGTATTTTTTACAGTTTTTTTCCTGTAATTGATATCTAGTCTTACAGCATTATGGTCAGAATAGACACTTGATACAAATTTTAATTTTGTTACATTTACCAAGGCTTGACTTGTGACCCAAGATATGATCTATCCTGGAGAATGTTCCATGAGCACTTGTGAAGAAAGTGTATTCTGTTGTTTTTGGATGGAATGTCCTATAAATATCAATTAAGTCCATCTTGTTTAATGTGTCATTTAAAGCTTGTGTTTCCTTATTTATTTTCAGTTGGATGATCTGTCCTTTGGTGAAAGTGGGGTGTTAAAGTCCCCTGCTATGATTGTGTTACTGTCAATTTCCCCTTCTATGGCTGTTAGCATTTGCCTTATGTATTGAGGGGCTCCTATGTTAGGTGCATAAATATTTACAATTGTTATATCTTCTTCTTGGATTGATCCCTTGATCATTATGTAGTGTCCTTCTTTGTCTCTTGTAATAGTCTTTATTTTAAAGTCTATTTTGTCTGATATGAGAATTGCTATTCCAGCTTTCTTTTGATTTCCATTTGCATGGAATATCTTTTTCCATCCCCTCACTTTCAGTCTGTATGTGTCCCTAGTATGTGTCTGAAGTGGTTCCTTTGTAGACAGCATATATACGGGTCTTGTTTTTGTATCCATTCAGCCAGTCTATGTCTTTTGGTTGGAGCATTTAATCCATTTACATTTAAGGTAGTTATTGATATGTATGTTCCTATTACCATTTTCTTAATAGTTTTGGGTTTGTTATTGGAGGGTTTTTCCTTCTCTTGTGTTTCCTGTCTAGAGCATTTCCTTTAGCATTTGTAGTAAAGCTGGTTTTGTGGTGCTGAATTCTCTTAACTTTGGCTTGTCTGTAAAGGTTTTAATTTCTCCGTCAAATCTGAATGAGATCCTTGCTGGGTAGAATTATCTTGGTTGTAGGTTCTTCCCTTTCATCACTTTAAATATGTCTTGCCACTCCCTTCTGGCTTGCAGAGTTTCTGCTGAGAAATCAGCTGTTAACCTTATGGGGATTCCCTTGAATGTTATTTGCTGTTTTTCCCTGCTGCTTTTAATATTTTTTCTTTGTATTTAATTTTTGATAGTTTGATTAATATGTGTCTTGGCGTGTTTCTCCTTGGATTTATCCTGTATGGCACTTTCTGTGCTTCCTGGACTTGACTGACTATTTCCTTTCCCATATAAGGGAAGTTTTCAACTATATTCTCCTCAGATATTTTCTCAGTCCCTTTCTTTTTCTCTTTTTCTTCTGGGACCCCTATAATTAAAATGTTGGTGTGTTTAGTTTTGTCCCAGAGGTCTCTGAGACTGTCCTCAATTTTTCCATTCTTTTTTCTTTATTCTGCTCTGCCTTAGTTATTTCCACTATTTTATCTTCCAGGTCACTTATCTGTTCTTCTGCCTCAGGTATTCTGCTATTGATTCCTTCCAGAGAATTTTTAATTTCATTTATTGTGTTGTTCATCATTGTTTGTTTGCTCTTTAGTTCTTCTAGGTCCTTGTTAAATGTTTCTTGTATTTTCTCCATTCTATTTCCAAGCTTTTGGCTCATCTTTACTATCATTACTCTGAATTCTTTTTCAGGTGGACTGCCTATTTCCTCTTCATTTGTTTGGTCTGGTGGGTTTTTACCTTGTTCCTTCATCTGCTGTTTATTTCTCTGTATTCTCATTTTGCTTAACTTAGTGTGTTTGGGGTCTCCTTTTGGCAGGCTGCAGTTTTGTAGTTCCTGCTGTTTTTGGTGTCTGCCCCCAGTGGCTAAGGTAGGTTCAGTGGGTTGTGTAGGCTTCCTGGTGGATGCGACTGGTGCCTGTGTTCTGGTGGATGAGGCTGCATCTTGTCTTTCTGGTGGGCAGGACTGCATCCTGTGGTGTGTTTTGGGGTGTTTGTGACCTTATTATGATTTTAGGCAGCCTGTGTGCTAATGGGTGGGGTTGTGTTCCTCTCTTACTAGTTGTTTGGCATAGGGTTTCCAGCACTGTAGCTTGCTGGTCGTTCAGTGGAGCTGGGTGTTAGTGTTGAGATGGAGATCTCTGGGAGAGCTTTCACCGTTTAATATTACTTAGAGCCAGGGGGTCTCTCGTGGAACAGTGTCCTGAACTCGGCTCTCCTGCCTCAGAGGCACAGGCCTGACACCCTTCAGAGCACCAAGACCCTGTCAGCCGCACGGCTCAGAACAAAAGGGAGAATAAAAGAAAGAAAAAAATAATATTAAAATAAAAAATAAAAAAATTTTAAAAATTAAAAAAAAATAAAAAGTAATTTAAAAAAGGAAAGAAAGAAGAGAGCAAACAAACCAAAAAGGAAATCCACCAATGATAACAAGCGCTAAAAACTATACTAAAAAACAAAAAAAAGATGGACAGACAGAACCGTAGGACAAATGGTATAAGCAAAGCTATACAGACAAAATCACACGAAGTCCACCACCTCAACTTTGGGATGATTCTTTGTCTATTCAGGTATTCCACAGATGCAGGGTATATCAAGTTGACTGTGGAGATTTAATCCACTGCTCCTGAGGCTGCTGGGAGAAATTTCCCTTTCTCTTCTTTGTTTGCACAGCTCCTGGGGTTCAGCTTTGGATTTGGCCCTGCTTCTGCATTTAGGTCGCCTGAGGGCATCTTTTCTTCACCCAGACAGGAGGGGGTTAAAGGAGCAGCTGATTAGGGGGCTCTGGCTCACTCAGGTTGGGGGGAGAGAGGGGTACGGAATGCGGGGCGAGCCTGCGGCGGCAGAGGCCAGCGTGACGTTGCACCAGCCTGAGGTGCGCCGTGTGTTCTCCCGGGGAAGTTGTCGCTGGATCACGGGACCCTGGCAATGGCGGGCTGCACAGGCTCCCGGGAGGGGCGGTGTGGACAGTGACCTGTGTTTGCACACAGGCTCTTGGTGGCGGCAGCAGCAGCCTTAGCACTTCATGCCCGTCTCTGGTGCCCGCGCTGATAGCCGTGGCTCACGCCTGTCTCTCGAGCTCGTTTAGGTGGTGCTCTTAATCCCCTCTCCTTGTGCACCCCGAAACAGTGGTGTCTTGCCTCTTAGGCATATCCAGACATTTTCCCAGACTCCCTCCTGGCTAGCTGTGGTGCACTAGCCCCCTTCAGGCTGTGTTCACACAGCCAACCCCAGTCCTCTCCCTGGGATCTGACCTCTGAAGCCCGAGTCTCAGCTCCCAGCCCCCGCCCGCCCCGGCAGGTGAGCATACAAGCCTCTCGGGCTGGTGAGTGCTGGTCGGTACCGATCTGTGCGGGATGCTCTCTGCTTTGCCCTCCGCACCCCTGTTGCTGCACTCTCCTCCGTGTCTCTAAAGCTTCCCCCCACTACCCCCCATCTCCACCAGTGAAGGGGCTTCATAGTGTGTGGAAACTTTTCCTCCTTCACAGCTCCCTCCCAGAGGTGCAGGTCCCATCCCTATTCTTTTGTCTCTGTTTTTTCTTTTTCTTTTGCCCTACCCAAGTACGTGGGGAGTTTCTTGCCTTTTGGGAAGTCTGAGGTCTTCTGCCAGCTTTCAGTAGGTGTTCTGTAGGAGTTGCTCCACATGTAGATGTATTTCTGATGTATTTGTGGGGAGGAGGGGTGATTACTCCTCTGCCATCTTGAAGGGTCATTCATATTTTAAATACTCTTCAGAGCACAATTTTTTAAGTTTTATTTCTCTGAACATAATTATTTAATAATTAGGAGGTGTCAAAATATTACAGTTGGTTTTTCTTGTCATTCTGTTTGTTTGTTTGATCCCGTATTGTATCTTGGAGATTTTGGGGCAACTTATATTCTGTAGCAGTATACAGTATATACGCACAATGTTTTAAAAATCTCATGTATAAATAATGAGTTTTACTGTCACCTAGGTGGCAGATATGCAAAAAATAGATTCATTAAAATATTTCTAATGTCCTGGTTTTAAAATAGGGAGCACTTTCTCAATGTTCATCTCCTTGGTTCTCTGCGCGCCAATGAACTTGAATGTTAAATTTACAAGTTCATGCTAATGTGTTCTCTGCTAAATTTGGGAAATTTTCTTTCTGTGTATCCATTGATATTTCACTATTTATCATGGTGGTGTAAATGCTTGGGTTAGATTGACCTAATGGCATCCAAATTCATGGAAATGAATGTGGAAATGGGACAATATAATTAAATATCACAATTAATGGGCTTGATGCTCCTATTTCATTCTTCACACAAACATATTAAAAGTAGATTTGTTTTTTTTATTACATAAGACTTGGTTCTATATATAGTTCAGCCAGAAGTAAAATTATTCCTAAATCACCCTGTCTTTCAACCTAACGCATCAGCTTCAGCCTGTACACATAATGACAAAGTCAGACCTTGATTGGCTTTTTTCTCTTCCAACTGGCAGTGTAGACAGCAAACAGGAACCCTGTCTGTGAAGAGTTTGTGTATAGACCCAGAGAAAAATTTTAACATGGCACTGTTGTTTATGTTATGATCAACCGAATTTATTGATCCAGTCATTTATCTATTTGTTCTTACAAAGTCCTGTATTCATCCATCCAGCACATTTCCTGGATACTTACCATGCACCAAATACTGAAACCACAGTGATAAGCAAAACAGACATAGCCCATGTATTCATGGATTTCATAATTTGGAAAGCACAGCTGGACTAGAGTTACCCTTAGGAAAAATACGTTCAAATATAATTAGATAATCACACAAATATGTGAAATGAATAATAAACGTATGATGCTATAAAAGCAACGAGACCCAGTATTTTCAAGAGGTCAAAGAAAGGCTTTTTTGTGTCAGTGCCATTTGAACTGAGATGGGAAGGACGCATTAACTAACTAATGGCGATGATGGGGAAAGTAATCACTAGCTATCTGACCTCAGGCAGGTTACTTAACCAGTTTATGCCTCAGTTTTCTCATCTATCAAACGACAAGGTTAATAGTACCTACTTTATAGGGTCTGGTGAGGATTTGGTAAGAGTTTAGGACTATGTTCACTACATGGGCTCTATGTCAATATTACATATTGTTGCTACATGGCATTTTTACCCATAGTTTGCTAAGTTAGAAACATACTGAAGAAAATAAAAGTAATTAAATAATAGTGAATGTTGATTTCAGATTTATTCAAAGTAAGATGCAAGTGATAAATAAAACTTTCCATACAAAAAGTCACAATTCAGGTAGGGAGACAACGTGGAAAATGTTGAAAGCGACGAAAAAGATGATGTGAACTGCTTAAAATATATGCATTATAAAATGACACCTAGGAAAACTGGAAATCAATGAAGTCGTGTTAATTGCTATTTTTTTTGGAAAGGGAAGATGGATGCTTGCAATAAACTTAAATGAAAGATTTTTTAAAATGGTGCCCTGGGAACAGAGAGGCACAAAAAAATGCTCATAATTTTATGGCTTGGGCTGAAGCATTTCTCAGATGTCCTTGAAAGTTTCCGAAGACAGTCTTTCCTCAGGAAAGTATTTCTCCTGTGAGTAAATAATATTCTTGCCTAGAAATGAAATGCAGTAATGTATTACATTGCAACTGAACTGATAGCAAGACTGGCACCAGAAGTTCAGAAGCAAACGTCACATTGCAATCTAGAGTTCGAGGCTCTGTATCTGAACTTCCATAACTTCTAAAGGGATGCCCTTTGTATTAAATCAAAATAGTCCAGAGAAGAATTTTGACTCCTCTTTACTTAACTATTGGAAGGATTTATTTGGAATTATTATTGTGTCATGCATGTTCTGCCTTAAATTTTCTATGGTTGAGTTGCACAATTGATAAGCTAAGGTTTCTTTTCACCATAGAAAGGCTCCTTTTAAGGAGTCCTATAATAATAACATTTAAAATACTTGCTTGCTTTTGAAGAAAGTTTCATGCTTTCCAAAGTGCTTTATAAACGCATTTCTGTGAGGCAGGTGGAACATGTGCTGTCAACAGTATTTTACAGAAAAGAAAATGGAGGCTGTAAAGGAAAGCTGCTTGGTCAAGGTCATTCAGTGAGTTAGGCGAGTTTTCATCACAGGAGTACTCACAGTTGAGCAGGGAATCCAGCAGGGAAAGCTTAAGGCTTTAGTCTATCTTTACACAAGTATTTTTGCATAAATGAAAAATTTATCCAAAATGAAGTGCATTAGGTACCTAGTACTGCCTTCTTGTTCCTTAGAGTCTAGTGAGGGATATAGACTGAGCATATTCTATCCCAATGAAGATAACTTAGAGGATGATCACTTGGGCTTTAGAATCTGAATTCCAGCTTGACCCCTTACATGAAGGAAGTTACTTAATCTTTCAGAGCCTGTTTCTCCATCCCTTAAATGGCAATTTTAATGCTCTCTTACATGTTTATTAACTCATTCACTTAACAAAGCACCTGCTAGATCTCAAGTACTCTGCTAAGAATGGTGAAGCTTCTCTAGGAAGCCAGAAGGCATCCTTCAGTGGATAGCGGAGGTCAAGAGAGGTTAGAGTTAAAACTTGAATTTGACAGTGGGAGAAGATGAAAGGTTCACACGGCAAGGAAAAGAGAAAAAGACTATTATACAGGTTAAAGAGCTAGACCTGGAGATATTTGGATTGACAAAATTTGTGAATTTTGATGTACCATACTTCCTGCCTCAGTTTCCACATCTTGGAAATGGGAATAATGATTAAACATGTTTCACAGAATTCATTTGGTAGAGATTAAATGAGGATTAAATAAGCATGGAAAGTGGCATAGGACAAATTTGATAAATTATTATGTGTGAAAGTGTGTATAAATAAAATCAGTTGCCATGACCCCTCTTTATACCAAGTGATCACAGCACGCTTTAATTTTCTAGCTGAATCTGGATATGGATTCGTAACTTTATTCAAACAGTGTATCAGGCACCACTTAACCTGTTGATTGGCTGGAAATTTTTGCTCCTCTGCTCTAATATAATTTAATTTTAATTTTGGTTTTTAAGGTACAGGGGTATAAATAAGAAGAGTGTTAAAGAAATGTATTTCAGATTTTAAATTCAAAAATGTAGAAAAACTTTCTTTTACTATTTTTCATTTTACCTTTGGGTGCACTGATCAGCTACTTTTTCTTCTGTACCCAGGCAAAAGGGATTCTGAAGAAAACACTTTAAAATTTTGATTTCACATATAAGATAGTGGGAGCCTCTGCCTGCTTGATTTAGATTTGTGCTCACCTTCAACTTTATGCGGGAGGGGGCATACGAATAAAGGCAATTTTTATATGATTTCAAGTTATTCCTGATATTATATTTAGCCATGATAGAGTGTTATGATTTGCCTACAACATCCATCCTTCCTTTTCTTGTACCTTACCTTGTTCGGAGAGGACTTGTGCCTGTTCTGCTTTGAATTTCTCAACCAGTTCAGCTGCTAAAATCACAGGTGAAGCTTCGTTTCTGCTGATTTAATCCACCCAAACGAGATTGAGTTTCTCATTTTATTCAGCAAATATTTACTATGCCTTAAAAAAAGATTTTAAAAAAAAATGCATGGTCTTATTTGCTGATGCTGCTGGGAATTAATTAATTAAGTTTTAGGTTCACAGTAAAATTGAGCACAAGGTATAGAGATTTCCCACACATTCCTCTGGTGGGAATGTAATAAATTGGTGCAGCCACTGTGGAAAACAGTACGGAGGTCCCTCAGAAAACTAAAAATAGAATTACCATATGATCCAGCAATCCCACTCCTGGGCATATATCCAGACAAAACTATAATTCAAAAAGATACAGGCACCCCTATGTTCGTAGCATCATAGCAGCGTTATTTACAATTGCCAAGACGTGGAAACAACCTGAGTGTCCATCAACAGATCAATGGATAAAGATTTCATATATATATATATATATATAATTTAAATTTATATATATATATTTACATACATACATATATATAAATACTACTCAGCCATAACAAAGAATGAAATTAATTTTGCCCTTTGCAGCAACATGGATGGACTTGTAGGGCATTATTCTAAGAGGAATAAGTCAGACAGAGAAAGATGAATACTGTATGATATCGCTTATATGTGGAATCTAAGAAATACAACAAACTAGTGAACATAACATAAAAGAAGCAGACTCACAGATACAGAGAACAAACTAGTAATTGCCAGTGGGGGAGGGGGGAAGGCAATTTAAGAGTTGGAATTGGGGAGTGGGAAGTACAAACTACTGGGTGTAAAGTAGGCTCAAGGATGTATTATACAACAGGGGGAATATAGCCAATATTTTGTAATAAATGGAAAGTAGTCTTTAAAATTGTATAAAAATATTTTCTTTTTTTAAAAAAGATACTTCTTAGCTGATAGAAGCTTTAGAAAAGTCTATAGAGGCAGATAATTTTAAAATTGCAGCATATAACTTCTGGAGCCTGGCTGACATTCTCATAGGAAGCCGCATGCAAATTACTTTCAAAGGCATTCATCACCTAAGCTTAAAGGAGTCTGTTCAGGGTGTATTAGTCCATGGTGCATCCTGACTTTGACTTATCTGTGAGGTTCACTTCTCGCCCCCAGGAGCAAAGCCTGCCGAGGGGCAACTTGTTTGGCTTGGGAGCCTGCCCAGTATGAAAAGTTTGCAGGCAAAATCAGAAAGAACAGCTGCAGGAGGAGAGATGCGGGTAGATGACAGCTAATGATTCAGAAAGCAATTTGCATGAGAGCCTTCTGCTTAACAGGAGGCAGCATGTGCTGGGCGATGGTTTACCATCCACTGCCAAGCTGGTTTCTACATCCTGAGTCCTCATTCCATCAATACACGTGTCCTGAGGGAACGCCCAGCCACCAGCTTCTGCTAACCTGAGTTAACATGACCTGCCATCTAGAATTTCAGAGCGTTTCATTTATTAACTCACGTGAATCTACTCTATCCTGAGGCTCTGGATGCTAGTCCCATAGGAACTGATTTAATAACAAACATTTAAGTGCAAATCCAAGGTCATCTAGATAATATTCTTTGACAACTTACTGCATATGAGGCACTGCAGTGTGCACTTTATATACCGTATCAGACTTCATAACAGACCTCTGAAGTGGGTGGTTAAGTTTCCTGCCAAGGGCTCCATACACAGGAAACAATAATCAGAAAAGACCAAAGTATTATTTATTACTAGTGAGCTAGCCGCTGTTACTTCATTTTGGAATTCTAATTGAGGCTTTCCTTCTCTCTTTCTCTTGCCCCCAAATCACAGATGAGTAGGTCATGGGACAAGCTTAAGCTAACATGCCTTATTCTGTGAATCATAAGCTGAGCTACTGGGACAGAGCCATGGGGAGTGACACGTTTGTCACTTTCAAATGTAATAATTCTACCCATTGCTCCATAGATGTTCTGGTTACTGACCAATAACATTAACAATTCCTCTTCCAAGAATAGGATGGAGGGGAAAGGCACTGGATCTCCTATGCCTCGCAAACATGTGAAGGCCAAAGCATGGTGGGAGGAGAAGCATATCTCTTTGTAATATGTTTTATTCCCTGTTTTATAGATGTGCATATGGAAGATTGGAAAGGCTGAGTAACTTGTCCATGTCATGTAGCCCATGCTTTTAACTTTTTTATTATACCACTTATCCTTCTCACCTATCAATTTGCCTTTTATACTGATGTCCTGAGAAACAGACCACTGTACAGGATAGAAATGAACAACCATAAATAAGCTGGAAATGCATTTCTATTTCCATTAACTAAGATAGTCACTTGTTTCTTTTAAGTGAGGTCCTCCACCTTTTTAGAGACCTGAATAACTAACGATGTGCTTCCATTGATTAAACAAGAATTCTCCAGTATTCCATAGAAGAATCATACATTTCTTTAAGCCCTATGTGTGCTTCTAGGGTTTAGATTATAAATCAAATAGGTTTCTGTTTTTCATTAAAAAAAATGAACACAGGATTTCACTTGTAAATTTATTAACTTTTTTTTCTGTCTAGCAACAAGCAGTGACTATTGTTGGGTTGGTGGACATAGTAGAGGTGGCCATACAGAAAATCACAAATTTTAGGAACTCTAGCTTTCATGTAGCTCAGAACTGTAAGAAGAGACCAGAGGAAGATCAACATGCTTTAAAGTATATTACAAATCAGTATTGAAATAGAGCTTAACATATAATTCATCTGGAAAGAAGCTCAGAACATGATTGCCAGTTATTTAATATTCTGGTCAAAGACAATGGAAGCACTATGAAAGTATGGCATTTTGACTGCCATTGGAAAGGTCAGGTTTCAAACAGCAGTGCATTAGTTGTGCTCAAAATGAGTAAAGAATGATGAATAATTAAGTGAAGAGGAAATGGGAGACCTGCATTCTAATCTTGTTTTGGCCACTGATGGGAATCATCACACAATCATTTACCACCTTGGTTTTCTCACCTGTAAAGTGAGGGAGTGACTATAGTTCTTTAATAATCCTTGACGATCTTTAGCTCTACGATTCTAGAAGCATCTTGATTTAATACAGTTTGAGGATTTATGTCTAAACTCTAGCAAGCAGAAAAATATTCTTTTATTTCTAAAATGGCCTTGACATTGCGTTAACAGAGCAAATGAAATCTTTTGAGGATTGTTCAAAGAATCACCAACTTAAAATTCATCTCCAGTGTTGGTTTTTATTGTCTGTTTAAGTTTTACTAGATCTGTAATAGTTTTATTTATTTTCCTTTGCACCTGGACGGGCAGCCTGTGTGGTTGGAGAAACACATCACCACTTATTTTAGATACTTTGTTATCAGAGCCAACCCCGTAATCGTTGCTCTGCCCGTGAATTATTTATTTAATTTGATGTGTTTTTTTCCTGGGTTCATAGAATTTCCTTTTGTCATAATGCTTCTTTCCATTTATGGGACTGTAAATACAGCTGACTAAACCTCTCCAGTGGCTGAATACATATCAGGTCTTTTGTGTGAAGGATGCTAGCTAATCTTCCCATTCATAGGCCGACTACATTTTTATTCATTTGCTTTTTTTCTACTCACCCCTGACAGTAGTATCTGTGGAATAAATAAAATAATGATACCTACTACTTATTGAAATCGGATCAGAAAACTTGACCTTTCCCTAATTTTTTACATTTGCTAGCTTTGTGGCAATATGCACCTGTATTTTTCTCTGAATCTCAGTTCACCCTCTACATGGGAATAATTATGCCTACCATACAATGTGGTGATCATAAAAGAAATTCTACCCATCTACTACCATATTGGGGAAAAATATTTGGATTGACTTTTACCAGACTTGGAGGCACATGTTTGCAGTGGCCTGTTTGAAAATACAGACTACGTGGGGTACAGTGGGATACTCTGAAGGCACCTTACAGAGGTAGATAATATCTCTGCCAGGGCATCAACACTAAAAGTGAGAAGCATTTTGATTTCTCATCAAGAAAGAAATGTTCTATGATGTTAATGGTTCTTAACTTTTGGTGATTCATTAAAATCTCCTGGGGAGCTTTTGATTATCTTAAAGCCCAGCCTGTAATTTATACCAATTAAATATGAATTTCTGGGGAGTTGGACTGAGGCATTGGCATATTTTAAGGTTTGCAGAATGTAATGGTTAATTTTAAGTGTCAACTCAACTGTATCATGAGATACACAGATATTTTGCTAAACAGTATTTCTGGGTGGGTCTGTGAGGGTGTTCCCAGATGAGATTAGCATTTGAATTGGTAGATGGAGTAAAGCAGATTTCCCTCCCCAGTGTAGGTGGGCCTCATCCAATCTGTTGAGGGCCCCAAAAGAATAAAAAGTCAGAGGAAAGGAGAATTTGCCCTCTCTGCCTGAGTGTTTGATCTGATCTCCTGCCCTCTGACTGTGGCTTAACGTCAGTTCTCAAAACTACACCCCTGGATTTCCTAGTTTCCAGCTTATATTTAATATACAAGTATATTTAATATTTAATATATGTTTAATATCAATTACCTATGTTAAAGCAATTACATATATTACATTTATTATATATCTCCTATTGGTTCTGTTTCTCTGGAGTACCCTGACTAATATGGTGCTTCCAATACACTGTAAATATTGAGGACTACTATATATGTTAAAATACTATGGCTAAGGTATTACAAAAGTGGATGCTCTGACAGTGTAGTTCTGCTTCTTACATGGGCAACTCAATGAGGATAAGTAGCAATGTAAATTATTTTTTTCATTTTAAATGGTGGCCAGTCATACTGAAATTTTCAGAGAACCCTTGTGACCCTTTTGGAGGTCATGATATCAGGACTCACTGGCCCCTGAGTCTTGTTTTGTAATACAGAGAGGGACCCACAGTTACATAGTAAATTGACATCTGAGACTTGGTTTTTTTTCAGCTAGAAGTGGAAAGGAGAAATATCTTTCACTGAAGTAGAGAATAGAGGTATAAGTGGGGAAGACAAGGTAAAGAAAGAGAAAAGAAAAATAATCCATTTAGGGAAGACTTGCTCTTGGGGCAAGCCCTGGACATACAGTCATCTATATTTCCTATTTCAGGATACATTGCATGCTTTACTGTAAGTAAGCATTTAATGATTTGTCTTCCACATACTTTGTTTCATTAAAGAGATTCACTTCTGCTGGCATTTTGTTTCATGGGATCCCAGGCCCTTAGCATAGTCCCTTAGTAAAGTATTTGTGGAATGAATGAATCAGTCAATATGTCCTCAAACTCAGTACCCTTCTCAAATCAGTTACCTGCTTTATACCATAACTGAGAAGATTATATTATCATAGTGTTAGGACTCAAAGGGAAATATGATCTCGATTTTAGAAGTTGACGTCATCTGTTTTATCACCTCATCCAATGTAAGAATTCATGCTATAAAAGTACTGGTAATCTGGCTTCTGTTTGAGCACTGCTAGTATCTTGAATGCTCTACTTGGTGAGTTAAGTCATCCAGCATACGAACAACTATAATTTCTACAAAGTACTTCCTTATAGTTGCCTTCCTGAAGCATGTCACCCATTGGTCTTAGCTTGACCTGATGGAACTACAGAGAAAAATATTTGAGTTTCAAATACCCATGTTCGCACTTCACATCTTTGTAGTCCATTATCACACAGCTGAAGTCTACTTTTCTTCAGGAAAACATCTAGTGTTTTTTCCTAAAAATCCTGTGAGAGTATGTCTAGGCCCTCCCCCATCTTGTTTATTGATGTTTGTACTTGCTTTTGTTTTCTAAAATACTCCAAAAAGGCAATGCTCAGAACTGGATCTAGTGCTTCTGACATGGTCCTTTTGAGATAGAATAAGACAACATATGCAAAAAGGAAATCTATATTTCTATTAAGTACAATTGTATAATTCTTATATCATAAAATCTGCATGTGTTTGTTTCAAAAATAAAAATACAGAATAGTATAAATATACAATATTTTATATAATAGAATATAGATATAGAGTAGTATGGAAAAAAAACCCTGAAGTCATTCAAAATAACCCATTACCCAAAGAAAAGTCCTTTCACATCCATTCATCTCGCTTTTTATCTCCCTATATTGTGTGTATGTTTATTTGTGTGAATATCACACAAACATACTAACATACACACATAGTTTAACCTAAATAAAAACATAATGTTTTAAACCCCTGTTTTAAAATTTAATGTAAGCACTGGACATTATTACATAGTTATAAATTTAGTTCTACATCAAAGTTTGCAAACTCTTGGCTGATTGGTTAAATTCAGCCCGTAGACATTTTATTTCCCGCCCCCCAGTCCCACCCCCGGGCCTGCACAACATCCGAAAAGCCTAGGCATGTTGCAGCTTCTCCTGAAAACTGGACAGTCTGGTGATACTTGGTGTGCAGCCTTACCTGGATGTGGGGGAAGTTGAAGGGCAGGTACATCTGATGCCCTGGGAGGTGCTCTCCAACGAGAGCTTCATCGTCAGCGTTTCCTGTTTCATGCAAGCAGCCTGCAAGAACAGCCCCTCCCGGGTGAATTTGTGTTCCCGGAACATGATCATTTTAATAGCTGTAGCTCTACGCAGTGGCTGTACCACCATTCATTTCATAAATCCCCTTTCGGTAGACCTTAATGTTGGTTCCATGTTTCTCCTATTATAAATAGTGTTGCAGCAAATATCTTTTACACCCAGTTGCTTGATAGTCTTATGATGAGCTCCCAGACTAGATGTGGAATTGTGTGGCCAAAGTAGACTTCGAGGTTTCAGAACTTGTTTTAGTCTTTTAAACATCATGAGAACCACAAAAACAGCCTGTATTTTTCACTTGCACTCTGTTAAGCAAACACTTGACCACCCTATATGTAAAAACAATTTTAAAAAATAGAGTTGTTCAGAAATACATAGTAATTAAATTAATATTTTATGGTAGAAAAATTATAAAATACAGAAAAATGTAAAGGAAAAATATAAATACACTTGTAGAACTTTGAGATAAATATTATCTTTTCCATTTTTGCATTTTCCCACTTATATATGCATATATATTTATATAAACATATATATTTACATATATTTTATACATACATACATTATTTAATAAGGCTAAGATATACTGTTTATATAATTTTTATTTCTAGTACATTTTCACCTAATGTTATCATGACAATTTCCCACATGATCTAATATTCCTCATTTAGAAAATTTAAAAGTTATTTAATATTTCAACATATGATATCACTTATTTAAACAATGCCCTACTGTTGGAAACAAATTATTTCCAAGTTTTTCTTTTTCACAAATAGTATTCCAATTAATGCCATGGTACCTAGATTTCTGTGAAATCCTTAGAATAAATTTCTACACATGTACTCACTAGGTCAAATATCCAACTCGTACAGACAATTTTTTTAAAAATCTATATTCAGACCTTTACATTCACAACTATATTAAGTATATTGATTTCATTTGTTTTGCTCTTTTGTTTTCACCCTGTTGATAGATAGGTAGGCAGATAGAGAGCGAGATAGGTATTTATTTTAATTTAATACGTCTCTCATTGATCTTGTTGCCTCATGTCTCTGCCTCTTCTAAATATTTTTGCACAGTTTTGGCGTTAACTGGGTGTTTTGCCAAAAAGTCAGTTCAGTGTTCCTCAGATAGTTGTTCAATACTGCCCCCCTCCTCAGGTGCTGAAAAAGGAAATTCTAATGATTTGTTAACACTTGTTAATATAGATAAGATTAAGGCCCCAATTTTCTTATGAAAGCTTACTACTTGGGGCTGGTTTCACAGAAATATCATAACATTATATGCAGTCAAGTCGCACTGATATTCCATATGAGGAAACAAAATCTGTGAAAGGATTTAAATATGAAAATAATTATGTAAATGATAAATATTATTTATTACTAAGTATAATTAGTAGTTGTCAAGCAGATCCTTTTCTGCCAAAGAGCCACAAATCTTTCAAAATGAATGCTTGCAATTAATAATATTTAGATAGGGGAAAAATGAGTTTTTCTCAACTTTTCCATCATAGCCTAGATACTGCCAGGCAAACAACTTGATAGAATCAATGGAAACTTAAACAGGTGATAATCTCCTCTTGCTCTCCAATTTGTCACTAAATGGCTTTTCCATGGATTGCAATCATTGAAAGGCTGTAATTGTAGCCTTCCTTCTTCTATATTTACCATTAGAAAATTTCTTTTTACATGGAGCGTGCTGTGCTAATAAGTAGTGGCTTTTTCACAAACTTGTTTATCATTCACAATGATTAGGTTCCCCCTTATTTGAACTGGTGCGTAAAATGCCAGTTATGGTTTTTTTTTTGAATTTTTGAATTTTATTTTATTTATTTTTTTATACAGCAGGTTCTCATTAGTTATCCATTTTATACATATTAGTGTATATACGTCAATCCCAATCTCCCAATTCATCCCACCACCACCCGACCCCCGCCACTTTCCCCCCTTGGTGTCCATACGTTTGTTCTCTACATCTGTGTTCTCTACATCATGTTTTTAAATGACTTTTTCTATCTGCCTTTCCTGTTAGTGTAACCGGAAGTGGGGTCTAGCTGCTCGCCGCTCAAAAGCCAGTAAAGAGGCAAGGTTGGTGGAAAGGAAAGTTTACTTTGTTTTGGGTGCCGGCGACCAGGGCGTGGGGGAGGGAGGACGCCTGTCCAAAGGCCAACTCCCCTTACCCACCCAATCAGGGGGCAAGAGATTTTATAGATGGAGGGAGGGAGCTACATGCAGAAACAGCACAGTCAGCTCTGACCGTCATCTTGAAATTGGTCATCCGTGGTCTGACCAGCGTCATCTTGATTGTTTTAAGTACAGTTACTCTTCAGTTCCAGGGTCGGTTTGTTCCCATTTCTTTGAGGCCAGTTCTCAGAATTGTGAATTGTGGCAGCTTATGTCATGCCTACAGTCTGGTCATCATGTACTTAACTTCTTCACCTGGTGGCGTTTCACACAGCTCACAGGATATGGCTCAGAATATTATCTATAGCCATTGAGGAGGAACTAAAGGTCCTTAACTTTGCTTACTGATAAATTATTATTGTTTTGTCCTGTTTGACTGCTTTTAATTTTTCCTTCTGCATTTTCTCACTTTTCTGATTAAACTTAATTTTTGGCTAAAGTTTTTCCACAGGCAAAAAGCAGGCAGAGGACATGGTTAGGGGAAAAGATCATAGGGTCCTGCTCTGTTTCATTAGGAGCCTCATTTAGGTGCACAGTTAATGTCTATATTGCTTGGCCTCTGCTAGAAAAGGAGTGAGGTGCACAGGACGCCCACGGCCTGCTCGGAAAGCCTACAAACATTGGAGAGGGATGGCGGTATCTGCCACACTGTCAATCTGTTCTACTCGGTGTGATACTGCTGTTATAGCACATGCTGAGCCGTCAATAATAATCAGTCAAAGCATTCTGTGTAGTGTAGGGAGGTGTGGGAAAAGGGGTCACTCCAGTTGCATAAGGATGATGCATCTGGTTGGCAAGAGGGCCCATCTTCATGTTTAGTCATGTACGGAGCCTCTGGCCTCCTTCCTGGTCCCCGTTACTCATCTGTTCAGGTCTCCCTGCCCCTCTGACTGCCTCCCCCATCTTCCCAGCTGCTCATCTCTGTACTTGATTCAGAGTATCTTTGAGAGTCGGCCCTGAGCTGCAGGGCCTGATCTCTGCAAAAATGGATCGGTCTGTCAGGAGCCGCACAAAACAAAACGAAAATCAGGAAACGAGTGAAAGCATCTGTGAGCTAAAGTGGAATAATTATACCTCGGTACCCTGTTTATAAAGATGACATAGCAGACTTCCTGCCATATTATCACCCAGTAAGTGTACTTTTTTTTTTTCCTTTTAAGGAAGAGAGAATGCTTTTATGTCAATCTATTCATGCTTGAGACTCACGGTGCCTATTGTCTATAACTGTGAGATACAACTCGGGAAGGATATAGATAGAGTATTTGGCTTCAATAAAGTGGGTGGAGCAGGAAATGGGCCCTACACCTGGCCCTGTTTACAACGAGTGACTTGTTAACATGAGCATCTATACCAGGAAAAATTAATCAGCATATGCAGCCATAAGGAAGGTGGAAAGTGCGGATCACATACATTGCTCAGGCGCTGTCAGAGAGATTCCGGGGCTGATGGAGGCTATACAAGCCCTAGCATCAGATGGGAACAACTCTCTCCCCGACAAGATAGCCTGCTTTCCGCCTTCCTAAAGGACCAGAATGTGGTCCTAGAGGACCACAAATGTGGTGTCTGGGGTGGTCCTCTAATTTTCCCTAATCTATGTGTGGCTGTGGAATGAAATACAGCTAAGGTGCAAACAAAGGGTAGTGAAAATGACATGAGCTCTGGAGTGAGACAGAACTGCATCCAAATCCCATCCCTATCATTGATTTAGTTATGTAAATTGAACAAGTTCCTTAAATTCTCTGAACTGCAGTTGCCTTGTCTGTGAGGTAGAAATCAGGTCAGTCCTTACTGGGTTATTGTATGCATTATAAATAATATATATAAAAGGCCTAGCACGGCACTGACGTAAAACAGACACTCAAAATGCTGACTCTTACTATAACTCAGGAAAACTACTCTGCCCAACAATGTAGGCAGTTCTAAAGTGAAACAACATATAATAAAATCTTATTCAGAAGAACTTATAAGTAGGCAGTGGATTGGGTAGCTATATCCTATGGCTAGGTCTCAGTGCATCAATTCATATCCAAGGAGATTCTCAACATGTAGTAGATGCAACGTATTTCCAATCAATGTCATCATAAGAACTAAACCTCTGTATTTTTTTGGTTTCTAAGAAATTTTCAACCTTAATAATACAGTCGAGTACTTCTGGGTTTAGCTCTTACTAAATTATAAATGCTGTCATTTTATACCTAAGATGGATGGTTCACTCAGTACAGGTGGGGGAAGACTGAACGTTTTAGGCTGGCTAACTCCGGCTTGCTGAGGTTCTGGTACACGGACTAAGTGGTGAAGTCAGTAAAGCTGATGAGTTTTCATTTCTAAATGTACCAGGACTAGGTCAAGATGCTAGTTTCCAACTGCATATATCCTTTCGGATGATGATCTTTTTTTTTTTGCTTGAGTGTAAAGATATTGTTTTCTCTGTATTTTTGAGAATATGTTAGCTTGGCTGTCCCAAGCTAACATATGACGTTATGTTAGCTAAAAACTATGACGTTATGAAAGAGTGACTTCAGTGACTCAGTGGTTCCCACTTGGTCATTTCTCTCACCCTCAGGAGTAGCCTCAAATGCTAGCTCCCATCAATTACTGGATGCCCCATATTTTCCCAGCATCAGTATAATCACTCCTATCAATTCAGCACCTGTAATAAGCCAGGCTTCTTATCCATTTACAGCCTTCACTGCTTTATATATATTAGCTCAGTTTGCTACCTCTTGTCCCCCTCAAGCCAATATCAAATTGTTTATTAGGTAAAAATGGTATTAACCACTTACATCAGGAAGGGCAAAAGGGTATCATCTTGAGTGCCCATTTTGAATGAGTGGTAATTCAGTGCCAGAAGCACTGAACTAAGAAAAAAATTTAAGCTCTGTCCAGCCTTAGAGGGGAAGAATGCCGTGATTGATTAGCAATGTCTGCCTTGGTTAAAAGAAAAAAGAATAGAAATAGGTAGAGTGACATGCAGGACTGAAAGGATGGTGATTCTCGGGCTCAATTTCCTTGCTTGTTTATAAGCTTCTTAGAGACACGGGTAATGTTTCAACTTTCCGTCATGTTGCCACAGTGCTCATTTCCAAATCATTTATTTCTTCACTCCTCCATTTATTCCTGCTGAGTTCTCCTGGACTCAGAAACTTCACACACTCTATTCCCTTATGTTGAGCCTCACATACTTCCAAGTGGCTTCCAAGTGGCCTCCAAGGGAGGCCTTGTCCTGTTTATCCCAAGAAACTCCCCCAGGTTAGTATGTGTTGCAACATCTTTCTCTTTTATGCTATAGAACTTGTATGAATTTGTAATTATTTGTTAGAATGTTTTCTTGTTAATTTACTGTTTCCCTCACTGAACTCTAAATTCCATGAGCCCAAGAACCGCATCTCTCTTTTTGACAAGTCACCTTATTTATACCCAGCACACACATCTGGGAAAGAGTAGACATTTAATAAATATTTGTTGAAACAGCAAATCCACTAAACTTTGGAGAGTCAAACTTAATAAAACATGGATCCTGGCTTCACAGAACTCATATTGTAGTGAAGCAGAAAGTTGATTAAGTAAATGATTATGATGCAATGTGATAAGAGAAACACAGATGTAAGGAAATATCACTGCCTGCCTGGATTAGGGGACACGTGTTGGGGAAGCATTCTAAAAGTGATGTCAAGGTTGAAGAGTAAGAAGTAAAAATGGACCTTTTAAGAAAAATCAAGCACTGCAACTTGTGCTATTTGAATTTGATATGTTCCACCATTAAAGTTTTTTTTTAAATCAAGCAGGGTATATTAACATGCATCTGTAGTATTGCCCTAAAAGCATTTTGAAAGAAATATGGATGTCTTACCTACAGAGGCACACAATTAGGCTTTTCCCTCAAGGTATTCTTAGTGTTAACCCTTTATATTGCTTTTTACTTGATGTATCCACTAATTGTTCTGATCCAGTGGCCTTGATGAAATTCTTGGTCATTTGCAAAAGTATCAGTGGGGATTATGTGAGCACGAGTCTTTCAGAATTTTAAGTAGAAAATGGCTCAAGCATCTCCTACAGTTAGGGTACATGTGGTTACAGTAGAATAATTTAGAGAAGTGAAATTGGGTTTGTCTTTTTAGTTTTAAATATATGACTTGGGGATAATAAACGAAAATCATTACTAGCACAACAAGGGATATTTAAAATAAAAGATGGTTTTAGGTACACCACTAACTTTCTTACAGCGTCAATGATAAATTTTTAGGTATTATATTGATGGTAGCAGGCGATAACATGTCCCTTTGCAGTTGAAGCTTTTTTTATTTTTTAAAGCTTATTTTTATTTTTATTTTTTTAACATCTTTATTGGAGTATAACTGCTTTACAGTAGTGTGTTAGTTTCTGCTTTATAACAAAATGAATCAGCTATACACATACATATATCCCCATATCTCCTCCCTCTTGCATCTCCCTCCCACCCTCCCTATCCCAGCCCTCTAGGTGGTCACAAAGCACCGAGCTGATCTCCCTGTGCTCTGCAGCTGCTTCCTACTAACTATCTATTTTACATTTGGTAGTGTATATATGTCCATGCCACTCTCTCACTTCGTCCCAGCTTACCCTTCCCCCTCCCCGTGTCCTCAAGTCCATTCTCTACGTCTGTGTCTTTATTCCTGTCCTGCCCCTAGGTTCTTCAGAACCTTTTTTTTTTTTTTTTTTAGATTCCATATATATGTGTTAGCATACGGTATTTGTTTTTCTCTTTCTGACTTACTTCACTCTGTATGACAGTCTCCAGGTCCATCCTCCTCACTACAAATAATGCAATTTCATTTCTTTTTATGGCTGAGTAATATTCCATTGTATATATGTGCCACATCTTTATCCATTCATCTGTCGATGGACACTTAGGTTGCTAGTTGAAGCTTTTTTTACAAATAAGCTGGAAGTTTTTTTTTTTGGCTCGATTATATGTTTATTCTTTTATAAGCAGAGAGGAAGAAAGGGAGAGATAGACTAAGAAAGTATGGAGCAAAACATTTCCTTAAATCACATTTAAAATAAGGTAGAGTGTAGTAAAATACAAGAAGGTAGACTGAAAGGCAACAGTAAATTTTTTAAAAAAACTTTAAAAATTATATTACAACACTTGACAGAGCTATAGTGCTTTGTGTAGGCCTTTAAAATTTCCCCCAAACATGTTCACCTTGATTCAATCATGTGCACAGAAGAAGTTCCTTGTTGGGTTGGTAAAGCAGAATCATATCCAGGTTCTAGCTGGATCCAAACACTATTGCAGTTCTGTACAAACCTGTGTAGTATGTACAGATAGAAGCAATAATACATACACCTGTTCCCCTTTGGTACATTGATCATTTCCTAAACTTATTTCACCTGTACCCACCACCCCTCCACACACACACAAAGCAGTAATACCCCTGTAAGATCTATTAAATGTGTTGATTTGGATAACTAGAATTTGATCGACATAATTCCTCCAGCAAGAGGGAGTTTTAGGTAGAATGGAAGAGAAACTCATGGAAACGCTTGAATGATCCTTTCCGTGGAATCAAGGAAAATGATTAAGAGTAAAATGAGTAAGACTGATCGAGTCCCTTTAATATGCAGCATCCACATTGCATTTGTTCTTACACTTTATGCTGTAATTAAATACCGAGTAAAAGTTATTGAGTGAATATTAAGTTTATTGGGTAGCTGAGTTGATAACTGTATTTTATTTTTGTGCATTGGAAATCTATTTACATTTATGTTGTAGGAATATGGCAATGCTCCAAGAAAAATGAGAAATTCACTGGTAATTTCCCACCCAAAGAGAGCCATTGTTAACATTTTAATACTATATACTCTTTGTGTCAGTTTGTTTTTTTGTCAAAAATGGCATTTTATTGCTTGAATTTGCATTTCACTGATTATGTATGTGATAAAAACTCCTTTTTAATTTAATTTTTATTGAGGTAACATTGGTTACCGCCTCTCAGCTCGAAATTCACCCTTTTGTTACTTGCTCTGTGAAAACTGATGTGGGTCCTTTAAATAGTTTTTCCTTGGCCAGCTGGTGTGAGGTTAGGCTTTACTGATTGACGGCACCTGAGGAAGGGGTTGCTTCCTGGTGCCCCGGTGCTTGCTGGGAACCTGAGGAAGGGGTTGCTTCCTGGTGCCCCGGGGCTTGCTGGGAACCTGAGGACGGGGTTGCTTCCTGGTGCCCCGGGGCTTGCTGGGAACCTGAGGACGGGGTTGCTTCCTGGTGCCCCGGTGCTTGCTGGGAAGGCTCTTGGTTGCGTCTGCAGCGCCCGCTCGCTCCTGCAGCTCCGAGGGCCTCCTCAGCCCTGCTCCCCGGGGTCACCACTTCTCCAGTCGTCGGCTTCAGCAGTGCGCAGAGTGAGCAGCGGACGGCAGCCTCCCTCAGCCTCTTCTATTGAGCAGTTTTGGAGTAGCGCCTCAGGTGAGAAATCTCCCCATGCATAGTTTTCCTGGAACCCTAGAAGGTGGATTTCCAGCAACTTAACAGAGGGCATATTTCCCGAAAGTTCCACCACGAGACACCACAGCAACTTCTTTACCATCCAGTGAGCCACAGTCATGCGCTTTTCAACCGGGTCTGGACCTCAGTCCTGTGGGCAGGGAGGAGCAGGTCTTCTTCCTCAGCTGGAGGGTTAGCGGCTCTCCTTATTTCTGCTAACTCTGTATGCTTTGGCGTTCTCTTGTCGCTGGCCATTCCTTCCTTACTCTAATCCTCTTTCATAATTAATAGTTTTTTCATTACACTTTCCATGCTCAAATTACAGTGTTTTTTTAATCTTCTGGTTGGACCCAGAATAATAACTAAATAACTAATATTAGTGTGTGTACTGTTTTATTTTAAAACCCCTTTTTCACATTTTTTTGTTTCTACATCATTATTTTAATGGTTTCATAGTAGTCCATGTAGTAGTAAATACTTCATGCCTATTGTTATACAGTTTATAATATATAAGTTTTCATTTTCACAATTGTAGACAATGCTTTAGTGAACATCTTGGTACACATCCTTTGCTCCTATCCATAATGATTTTCATTAATTCTCAGTCATTTAGACATTTTAGTCAGAGGCAAATGATGAACACACCACGTAAAGTGCTTTATATATTTCCAGGGGAATACTGAATATATTATTTAGTGCCATAATAAAACATCAGAAAAAAGTGAGGGAATCATGATTTTTATTGTCTTCTGCCAAACTCTCATAGCAAGAATCTGAAAACTCTCTGGTGAAACACAACTGAAACTAGATTTGAGATTGAGCCGTTAAATACCAATTATCACCAATCACTTCTAGCTGCTTCTGATTAAACAGTTTCTTTGTGTTTACGATTGGGGAATCCACCTCATGAAAAGAATGGCAAATGGGAAAGAAGTAAATGATTCAGAATATCTTGGTCGTTCCTGGGAGAGAGTGCTTTTGACAAAGCAGACGGTTTACCAGAATGTCTTAAGCAAACTGAGCTTGGCTGATTTCCTGTGCTTACAGAAAAGAACCGCTGTAGCTTCAGCTGGAAACCCTAAGCCACTGGCTCAGTAGTTGTTTTTTTGACGTGACTGCATCACAGGTATAAACAATCTCCGATGTTGAGCTAAACATACCTAAACTGCTGAGGATCTTTCAGGTTAATTTAAACCAACAGGGAATGATCCTGACTGGCAACAGTAGAAGATTCTCTCCCAGCAGGAAGTGCATGGGGGCATCCCTTCTAGATCAGACATGCTTCAGAGACTGCTCCGGGAAGCGGTCGTCTTAATTGAATGTTTGTTTCTGAGTTGCTCACAGATGTTTCTCACCAATACTGTTGAGCCTTTTGGTGGTTTCTAAAAGAGGCTATGTTAATCTCAGAACAAGGAGATACAACATATATGACGTGTAATCACACTATAATGATAAAAATAGACACATGCCATCATTGTTGTCATGGGCATTATCAACAACACAACACAATCACTGTCACTTATTGGGCACCTATTATGTAGACAACATGTCTCTTGTCCATGGATTAGTGTAGTTAATCCTCACAAAGCTCTTAAGATGTAAGTACCAATAATATCCCCATTTTACAGATGAAGACACTGAGGAAGAGAAAAGTTAAGAATTTGCCTATGATCAGTTATCCACCTGTTCAGCCAGTGCACAAATTAGACTGCCCAACTCCAAGATCAGGTGAGTCCAATGGCCTAAGCACCATGCTTTACTGCTTCCCACATATTTAGGAGGTAAAAGAAATCAAGTAGTGGACCTTAAAGAAAATCTTCCTCTACCTTCGTTCAACTCTTTTCGCTTTCCTTTTGGTGGAGTCTGTGAGAGACTTAATGTATCATGTAGAATTATCAAGTTAAATGACTGCATTTTTCTCCTTAATTGCCCATTTTGAACTGAATTGCTTGGATTTATCAGATTTTTTGTAATGCAGTGTGGTCCAGCATAGCTATTACCAGCCTCTTTCTCACCATCACCACACCTGACAAATAAAATTCACACATATGACATTCTGTCATGTGCTTATCCAGAATTAATGCACAAAGCTGCATAAGTAAAAATCTGTGGTTTATGCACAGTTTCTTCCAGGCCCGCTGCTGTGTCTCCCACTCACCCTGGGGTCTGCAGTTAAGGACCTGCAAGTCTAGAGAAACTGAGAGAGATGTGTTGGCTTGGCAAATAGATCTTGAGCACCTATAAAGTGCAAGGAGTTGGATCACTGTGGTGGGCTTGTTGGGGATTTAAAAATAATAAGACAGCCTAGGA
Source organism: Balaenoptera borealis (assembly GCF_965194805.1). Classification (NCBI taxonomy): domain Eukaryota; kingdom Metazoa; phylum Chordata; class Mammalia; order Artiodactyla; family Balaenopteridae; genus Balaenoptera; species Balaenoptera borealis. Next base: position 13,798,725 of record NC_138869.1, on the reverse strand, counting down.
GACAGGCTTTGACACCACTGACAAAAAAACACTTCAATTACCAGGCAGTGAGAAAAGGAGGGACGTGGGGAGAGGAACATGTCAGCAGGGTGTGCTGCGTGTGGCCCATCTTCAAGTCTCAGTTGAATTCTACTGTTCAAATGTGGGCCACTTGTGGGAAATTCTGTCCCATGAGGGTTTTGCTTAATGTTTAAAAAGTCTTACAGAAAGATGAATAGGAGACTTAGCAGGTAGCAAATCAGAAAGTTGTGTCTTGTAAACAGGGGGAGGTCAATCCAACCTCCAAATCCCAAAATATATCAATATCCCATAATAGAGAATCACTATCAGGGAACTTGCTGTCTGTTTATTAGTGGCAGCATGGCATAAAATCAGGATAATTCAGCGTTTAAAATCCCTACTTTGTTCGAATTTATAACTAGTATAAATACTTCTAAGATTATATACTTTTAAATTTTTTCTGCAACAAGTTAGACAGGATCACAAATTCACATGATGCTCAAAAGAACACTCAGAAATATTTAATGAAAACCTTCATTCTAGTGATGAGGAAAACTCCAGCTCAAATAAGGAGTGACTTGATCCATACTCAAGCAAAAAAATCTGAGAAAGAGTTGTAATCAGAAATATCCAGTTGTCCTACCTCCTAATTTTGGGATCCATCTGCTTCACCATCAGTCAAAAAATCTGATTCTTCCAATAGAGAACTTTGGCTTGGCTTTATAGAGTAAGATTTAAAAAAAAAAACAAAAACACTTAGGCAAAGGAACAAACAGCCAAAATTAAGTAAATCTGGGATTTTTTTTTAAACCAGCGTTGTCTGCATTGTTATTTTGGGCTCAGAGCAATAGATTGATGCCACATTTAAATGGAAAGCCTATCTACTCCATATTTATAGATCTTTAGATTCTGCATGTGTCATGAAAAATGTAAGTAAATTTTATAATAGTAAGGTGTGTGGGATTAATTTGTATTCTATGTTGAAAAGCTCCACGGTAGGCAATTAATTCATGAAACACCAGCGATTGCTGCCTTAAGGGCTACATTGCTAGATAAAATTACAGACCTCAAATCTTATTATTACACTGGTATTTATTTTTTGTTTGTGTGGTCTGGGGAATATATAATCTTAAATTGAATATTTACCTAATCAGTAGGCTAAGGGTATCTTCTGGGTTCTGCCCCCTTCAAATCTAGAACACGTTGTCTAGTTGTGAATATTAATATGCTGCTTATATAGTTGGGTACTACTGCTTACAGTTTTTACTTCATGGCACACTTATTAAATGATACTCGTATACTATACTAGAATAAACTAGAGGGGATCTAAATGGAGCTTGGTAAAAATTGTATAGCCTTTATATTAAACAATGATAAAGTAAAACAACTAATATAAATAAAAATTTAAAATAACTAGCCATAATAAAGTATAAAGTATTGGGAAAGATATCAGATACTTAATTTACATAATTTTCAAGTAATGCTTTTCAGGATTTTTAATGAGAAACTTGTGCTTGCTTCCACAAACATAAGTGTTTTTTTGGTTTTTTTGTTTGTTTTGTTGTGTTTACCAGATCTTACTCTTGAAGTTGTGACTGTAATTCTAATCAATGTTTTAATAACATCTATTTTTGATAGTCACATCAGACAAGAAAATTTTAATCATTTTTATCATCATTCAAAAATTTTCAAGCCAGTGTTTTTAAAAGAATCTAGTTTCTTCTTTCTTTGGCACACAAAAACTCATTGTAGTATCATCTGATGATGTGTATGAGACTGATTTCGTTCCAAGTTGGTGGTTGCTTTTATAAGGTATGTCCCAATAATGATGGTAGAAGGCACAGGCTGTGGTAGAGCCTCCACATCCACTAGGCGGTCATATCATCTTTACATGAAGACAGAGATGGGAGGGTAACTACCTAAACCCACACTAACAAGGTCTCCTGGAACTCCCACCCCCGACCTGCTGTATCTTTGCTCTGGATCATTAGTTCTTATAGCAATCCTAGCGGTCTCTTGTTCACCATGAGCATTGGCATATTCGCCGCTGGCTGTTGCACAAGTTGATGCCCGCTGGTTGCATGGCGAGAGAACTTTGATGGACCCATGGGTGTGGCGTTTCTCACTGTGTCTGCCATCCGAGACCACTTTTGACCTTTTATCTGACTCTGTCTCTCTTGGGTAACCTTCCTGGGAGACCCTAGAGAGGCTATTTGTGGCTGAATGTGAATAGTTCCAGGGTTCTGGGTAACCCAGGCTGTACCTGGCAGCCCCAAGGGTTGAGGGGATCATTATCTCATGTTCCACTTATAAACATTAGATTCCGAACTGTATACCTAAGCAGACTGCTTGGTACCCTCTGATTCGGGTATGTGACTTAAAACAGCCTTGAAGAAGTTTGAAAGTAATATAGAAAATGGCAAACTTCTCTATTTTACCCTTTCTTTATCTAGATTAAACCTGAAGCCTCACAGGAGCCGAGAACATATTTATTCTTTATCTTTTACTTAAGACACTCAGCAGGAAGGTAACACACTTTGAATGAAAAAGGACAATTCAAGTTAGGTTGGTGCTTTGCCTAAGCCAGAAAGGTTTAGGGAGAGAAACTGAGGATGAAGAACAAAAGAGACAAGCTTTTTTCTTTTTTTTTTTTTAACCTCTGATGGTTTGACTTAATTCTATTATTTGAATGATTTTGAATTGATTTGGACACACCCACACTTAAATATAAGTTCAAAAATGCATTCTAAAGTCAAATGGAAAGTAATTTTTGTGGTCTTGTTATGAAAATGATCGTTTTATTCTCTGTATACTCTAGTCTCTCCACTCATTTATTCATACTTGTATTCATCTATTTACACATTCATCCATGTATTCACAAAATATTTGTTACTGTGGATACTATACCTGGTATTGATCTAGGTGCTGAGCTGGAGAGGTGAAAAAGTCATTATCATTACCTTGGAGGCTCTCCCAGTCTTGAGGGGAGTCATAGAGGTTAACACATGATTATTGTACAGTTGGACAAGTATCATTGTAGTCTTATGAACAGAATATCAGGAGAAAAATATTTTATTCAGTCTTATTATGTATTTGAGTATTTACCTGCCCAAGATGGAAATCTATCTAATAGAGTTTGTGCTTTTAAGGACATAATCCAACATGCTATTTTTTATTTTCTGGGAACGTTTCTCCATGAAGTGAATTAGGAACCCAGGCTTCTTCTATGTCCTGACTCTGCTATATCCTAGGGCCTCAAAGCCTTTGGAATGTAGTTGGAAGACAGGAGAAAAGGGTGTAGAGGCTCTGCTCTTAATCACTCCATCCTAGAAGTGACATTCATTACCTTTGCTCACATTCCATTGACAAGGTATACATGCAGGAGGTGCTGGGTCATGCAGCCCTGGCAAGCTAACATCTAGCAGTAGTTTTACACAGAGGAAGGCTAGTGAGCTCTTTGCTGAATTGCTCACATTCTCTTGACAAAAGTAAGGAAGTCTGTGGCCGTTTATCCCCTTCTCAAATATATGCTTCATTTTTTTCCATCCCTCTAACTCTAATCATGGGCAGCAATATTTCTTCAATATTTTATCCACTCACACTGTCCAGGGAGGTTTCTTCGGCACAACAAGCAAGGCACACTGGGTTTATTTTTATAGCACATTTCCCACAGTCATATCAAATCCATGCATTACATCTCACCAGGTGACTGCTGAATAATCTCACAACTGTGGCTTCCATGTGAAAGGCAGAGATGATTAGCTTCCAAGTGAAAGGCAGAGATGATTAGCTTCCAAGGTGTTTGTGGGCCAGAATTGCTCTGCTCCCCTTAACTAGGCAGGTTAGTACCTGTTTGAGTTCTTTGAGCTTTGTATACTGTTCCCTTGATTCACAGGAAGAAGTCATAGACTTAATAGTCTGGTTGTGAGGATTAAATGAGATATTTTATATAAAGTGCTAAGCATGATTTTAGGCACATATAGAAAGCAATCCATAATTGAGGCTCTTGTCATTGCTAATTAAGGATAGGATATTAAGCGAAAATGGAAGTGTCCTTTTTGTGGAGGAGGATGATATACTGAAAAATTTAAACGTATTATTTCCTGTAACTAATTTCTAATGAGATTTCAGTATGTGCTTGCTGTCTGATTCCCCAAGAGAATGGATTTTCTCCCTCACCTTATCACATAGATACTGCCTGAATAAGGTCCAAATACCTGTAACTGAATTCACTTTTAGTATTGCACTATCCTTTAAGAGGCAGCAAAATATATTAATAAAGAGTGTTAGTTCTAAACTCAGAGTTCAAGTTCTAGCTGGGTTACTTATCAGCTATGTGACCTTGATCAACCTGTTTCTGAATCTGTGAATGTTAGCCAGTGATATTCCTTTCTAAGGACATAATGCTGGGAATGAGATGATTTATATAAAACATTTAGCAGAGAAGATGGCATAGAGCAAGTACCTAATACATGTTACTTTAATCACTGTGATTGCTATGATTGTAAAGAAGAGACAGTATAATACAGTAGACAGAATATTGGGATTGGGGTCAGATGACCTGAGTTTATATCTGTGTTCTGTTGCTTTTAATCTTACTGAGCCTCGGTCTCCTCATCCATAAAATGGGGCTAATAATATTCTCTTCACACAGTCGATATGGTGATTTTAAGGTATGTGAAAGTTCATAGAATCTTGCCTAGAACCTGTAAAATATTAAATACGTGTTAAAATTATTTTCTTTTATTTGCGGTATTTGTGGCCTTAGGCAAGTTGATCTTCCTCTCATATTGATTATGCCTCCTACTTGGCCTGTTATAGTTAACATCAAAAAAAAAAAAAAAAAAAAGAAAACAAGAAAAACAAACCGTCAAGCAACTCTAAAGAATAGTACTCTAGTATTTCTGATGTATTTGTGGGGAGGAAGGTGATCTCCACGTCTTACTTTTCCGCCATCTTGAAGCTCCTCCCATTGCCCATCTTTTAATGCAGTCTTCATGTCTTTGATTATAAGAAGTTTTATATTTTTATGTAGTCAAATGTATCAGTCTTTTCGTTTATGATTTCTGGCTTTTATGTCTTGCTTAGTGAAACTTTCTCTGATTTTTTATTTCCTATATTTCTTTTAATACTTTTATACTTTTGTTTTAACATTTATATCCTTGGAATTTTTGTGTATGTGTGCATGGTCTGAGGTAGGCATTTAATTTTGTTTCCTTGCAGGAGGAGAGCAAGTTGTCCTAAGGCTGTTTTTTAAATTTACCCATTCTTTTTTGATTACTTTGTTATTTTCACTTTTGCCCTACCCACCCCCAAAAAATATGTGTGTGTGTGTGTGTGTGTGTGTGTGTGTGTGTGTATGTATATACCTTTCTTCTCTCCCCAGTCAGATTATAATTTCCTAGAGGGCAGGGACATTCCTTGCATCCATAGGTCTTCTAACTGCCTGATACATGGCAGAGCTTAGTACATGTTGGATGGTGGTGTGGCTGATAGGGAAGCTGAATGAGAACTAGCCCATTTTAAGTACGGCAAAGCATCAGGTGTCAGAACTCAGAACTAGGAATAAATAAGAGCTGTTTCCCCCCGCCCCAAAAAAAAAAGAATAGTACTATATATAACATTATTATTTAAGAAGAGGATGGCAGTCTGTTCCTGAAGGATTTGGCTATTGGAATTATGGAGGAAGACCATCTTGGGATTTGTGTGGTGACATTTCTTAAATGCATGGTATAGCATGGATTGCTTTCATCACACAGTAGGGAAATACTAATATCTATAATTTTATAATCCCGAACCTAGATTAATTTTAAAGCCATTAGTAAAGACTAATTCCATTTTGATATTTAGTACCCTGCTAGAGTATCTCTCACTACAGAAGTTTAAAATAAACATAAAAATAAATCCAGAAACAGATAAAACTAGCCTGTGCTGTGGAACACCATATTCCCAGGCAGTCAAGTCTGAGGTCCACAGTCAAAAAGGGTTTTAATCTATGAACTATGTCTACAATGGGTGTTGATGGGAGACAATGAGAAATTGATGCCTTTTTACCCTCTCTCTGTCCTGAGGTGGTTTCTAATTCAGGTTAGATCATTACACCATTATAGAGAAGCCCTGCTATGCTCATGTTTTTCTTAGACTTTGAACAAACTCAGAAACCATAAGATTTTTTTTTTTTTTTAACAAGGAGGGAAACCTGAGAGCTTTCTGTGGTATCTCTCTTGTACTCCTCGTGTTCTCCTATGTGGATGCCCTTCTCTATCTTATATCACTTCCCCAGTTCAAGAATCCTTCAAGAGTAACCTCAAAGCCCATCTCTTCTTTGCAAAGTTACTTATTCCATATTGCTTACATAGATCTCTCTTCTTCCAACCCCCTTGAAACACTGTTCATATCTTTCAGTTGAGTGTTGATTCACAGAATTTCTATCATATTATTTAAGTATTATTTAAGTAGCGCAGGGAGAGGCTAATCCTTGAAATCAGGACATGATTATATCTTAAATTATAATTTACAGCTCCGTGGCAGTGAACACAGTAGCTAAATAAATAAAAATTTAATTAAAATGGTATGCAATGAGGGCCCTACAAAAATACTGTTAACAATAACATCAAGTTTGCATAAAACTGAACACCTAAAAACAGCTAGATAACTATTTAACTTTCCATTTGTATGTATATATACAGCACAAGAATTTGCCCATTAGGATTTTATTTTCCATGGTAGGTCATTTCAGATGCTTTAAGTGACCCTACAGGCATCTTTTTAAGATTACTTTTGGACCCTGGTTTTTCATCTTGGGACTGCCACCATATACAATCCTAAAACGTTCCATAAAGGCTCAATCTTGCTTTTATTTCATGAGCCGTTTCCATTTAGTTAAAATTAAACTCTCAGCTACAGGAATATCTCCCAGGACTCAAAGCTTTCCCTTCTCGATTAAAGCGTCTAACCTACTAGCTTCCTGAGGGCAGTGAGCTCAGAGTGAAGCTGAATGACAGTGAAACCCCAAAGTGATGTGACATCGCTTCATTACAGAATGGGTGTTCCCTGAGGGCTGCATCTAACATATGCATAAAATCTCCCTCTCAATTTGCACTTCCAACACCATTCCTAAAATGTAAGCATTGTTCTTTGGTGTCTCATAGGTAGCATAAATTAAATGGGATAGTTTTTACATTGTATTCCACCTCCATGTAGATTTTTCTCTACTGGTTTCTACATGTGTCTCAAGTTAAAGCATTGTTTCCTAACTATCTCACTCCCTCTCCTGTTTACCCTCCTGTCCCTCACTTGCATACCAGAGCACAGTAAGCAGACACCTTTCCTAGTATCCACCATTGATCCATCCCCTATTGCCCTGTCCTCAGAGGACCTGATTTCATAGGAAAAGACGTTCATTCTCAGATGTTTACCAGCATGAGTGAGACTACCAATGCTTCATCCTTTCATTCACTGTGTTAGGTTTGTAAGAAACACATGGAACAAAAGGGGCTTAATCTCTTTTGGCGCCCAGCTGGAAATCCATAGGGAGAGAAGGAGCAAACAGGTTTGCTGCTAATTATCAAACAGGTTATTATGATGGGACATAGAACAGGGAATGAGAGCTCACCTGGTTGGAAGCAGGTGATCAGGGGTAACAGTTTGACTTTTTAATAACTTTATTGAGGTACAATTTACACACAATACATTGTTCATATTTAAAGTATACTAAATACTGTGAGTTTTAATATATGCGTAGACCCACAAACCCATCATCCCAATCAAAATACCAAATATGTTATAATTCCCAATGTTTTCTTGTGCAGCTTTGCAATTCTTTCTTCTCTCTATGCTTTACTCACTATATATTAGTTTACATTTTCTAGAATTTTATAAAAATGGCACCATGCTTTTTTTTTTCTTGGTCTGGGTTATTTTACTCAGCATAATGATTTTGAGATTCATTCATGTTGTTGAACATATCAATAGTTTACTCCATTTATTCACTTATTTATTTGTGGCTGAATAGTATTCCACTACAAGAATATACCACAATTTAACTTTGCACTTCCTGATGGGCATTTGGGTTGTTTCCAGTCTTGTCTTTTATAACTAAATCTGTTAGGAATATTTGTCTACAAGTCTTTGTGTGGATGATATACTTTCATTTCCTCTTGGTAAAAATTTAGAAGTGGCCTTGCTGGGACATGCTATCAGGACTTTTGACTGATGGAACAGCATTAGAGGTTGGAATACACACAGTAATGAATTTTTCTTTTTTCTTTTTTTTTTTTTTTTTTTAAGATTTTCAGAGAAATAGTTACTGGTTTTTTTTTTTTTTTTTTTTTTTTATTTATTTATGGCTGTGCTGGGTCTTCGTTTCTGTGTGAGGGCTTTTCTCTAGTTGCGGCATGTGGGGGCCACTCTTCATCGCGGTGCGCGGGCCTCTCACTGTCGCGGCCTCTCTTGTTGCGGAGCACAGGCTCCAGACGCGCAGGCTCAGCAATTGTGGCTCACGGGCCCAGTTGCTCCGCGGCATGTAGGATCTTCCCAGACCAGGGCACGAACCCGTGTCCCCTGCATTGGCAGGCAGATTCTCAACCACTGCGCCACCAGGGAAGCCCAGTAATGAATCTTTGAAGGAGGAGAGTTGGGGCACCTTTTGGTCCCTTCCCAGTGGATAACTATATAGTTCAAAGGTACCTCAAATTTGCCAAGTTTTGAGTCTCAGTTCTCGACCTTCTTTTTCAAATGTGGTCCCTTGTCCAGTATTCCTTAGTTCAGTCAGTAAATTGTACCACCATGTGTGAAGTTGGGCAACACAGAAAGTTAGCCTTGACACCTACCTCTCTTTCACTCCCTTTATTTTATTGGTCTTCAAGTCCTACAGTTTCTCCCTCGTGAAAATCCCTACCATTTGTACTGCCCATGCTCTAGTGTGGGTCACCTCAGCCTTCCCCCCGGACCACTGGGCAGCATGCTCACTGCCCCCCATCCCTTGACTTGTACTCTCCATCCATTACCTGCGGTTAACATAAAATGACCTTTGAAACATGATATACTCAGCATAAGCCTGAGTATATCACTTCACAGATTAAACCTTTAAACAGCCCTTCATAATCCTTGGAAAAAAGCCCAAAATCTTTACCATGGTTTACACAGTCTGCATATCCATGTCCCTGCTTAATGTACATACTCAGTGTTACAACTCAGTATTATCCTCCGGTTCCATTTTATGTTTTGCCTACAGTGAGCTTCATTCAGGTCATCAACTATTCCAAGTTCTTTATTACCTCTGGACCTTTACACTCCCAGTATCCCTGCCTTTCTCTTCATTTATTTGTCTAACTCTTACTTAACCAAGTTAAATATCATCTCCCCTAGAAAACTCAGGTCTAGGTAAAATAACTTAAGCCTGATCCTCTGTACCAATCTTAAGATATTACAATGGTGAAGATTCTGGTCAGCCTCCCTAATTAAAAGTAGAGCCTAACTCATTACTTTTGCATTCCTAATACGTAGTACAGCAGCACATCTTGAACATATTTAGTGCTCTAATGCATTTGATCTTGAAATAAAAAGCTATGACAGTGACCTAGACTTTATATAACAGATGCCTGACAAATATTTGAAAAGTTGAGATGAATTAAATTCAAGAAATGTTTCTCAATAACCAACATGGAGGTCACCAATTTCATACACTGATATCCATGACTTTGCTTATGACAGAGTCCCTCTGGCTCTCATTCAAAATTAATTTTATACTTAGTCTACACAGTCCTAGTAAATTCAGGTATCAAGTTTGTTATACCAGAATATATTAGAAACTTAAAATCCAGTGGTTGAAGAGAAAAATTAATGCAGTTGTGTATAGGCACACACACTGCAGCAAAGAGTGAAGATACTGAAAAACATGGAACTGTAATTCAAAACCTCAGTAGTCTAGGGTCATTTTGTCAAGGGTCATATGATCTGATGCCATCATTTGGTTGGAGTGGAGGCAAATTTTGACGTTACTAATTAAGGTGCTGATCTGATGAGGCTACTGATAATCATAGTTACCCTTGATTGTGTTCTGTGTGACAGAAATGGAGCTAAGCTCTCTTTGCATTATCTCATTAAATTCTCATAATGACCCTATAAAATTGGTATTGATTTTATAGAAGAGAAAAGGAAAGTTGAGAGACGTTAAATATCTTGGCCTTGGTTACCTAGTTTTCAGATATGACTCTAGCCTGCTTAGTCTACTTGTCAGGAAAGGGTTAAATTATGTTCTTTTACCATATTTAAAGAAATGACAAATTGTAAAAGAAGTTCATTGAAAACAGATTTTTTTCTTTAAATTTTGGATTCTCCAGGGGGATGTTTGAGTTATCTAAAATAATAAGGTAGGAACATTTATTTCCCAATCATGCCAAATAAATGAAGTTTTCCTGTAAATGCTTTCCCATGATTACATTACACTTCATGATTATCTGTAAAATTATGAAAAGACTCTAGCAAACAGTGCTTCCTGAAAAGTGGCAACAGCATGATGCTAATACTAGACAATGTATTACCCTATACGGGCTCATTAAGGGGCCTGGTTTTCATCTTTAATTGCAAAGAACATATATCCCTGAAATGAGTTTGTAGTCATTTTAATAAGAAGTACCAGAAGTGTAAATAGAATCTATCACCAGATCCATTTAGAACCCGTTTATCTTTATGACTCTATGTGTTACGGATCATCAGCCCATGATCATACAGACCCCATCAACACTCATCTTCCTTATGGCAAGTGTAAAATGCAGTGTCTCTACTGGGAGATTCATTTTTTTCCCACACTTCTGAGTGATAGACTCCTATGTTCCTAACCATATTTTACCTCAACTAATTAATTCCAGCATTGCATTAGGTAAACCTCTACTCCCCAGCTCTGTCTTTTAAGGAGTGTTCACTACCAGGCAATGACTCAAGGACAGCCCGCCCCCAATCAGTTCCTCCTCTCTCCCCAACTTCTTCACATTGTCTGATTCCTGACCTCCACTCTTTTTGATACATTTTACTCTCTTGGATTTAATAAATCACCCCCCCCAAATTCTGTTGTCCAAGTCGATATAGACTTCCCCTTCCCTAGCCATGACCCCACCTCCACTTAGCATTTTGAAAGCCCACCAGTATGGTGTATAGCCAGTACTCCCCACCAGTGCAATCAGCATCTCTCCGTATCTCTGTTTTCACCACTTATCTTCCCCCAGAAGACCAGCAGGATTAATCTCATCATGCTTTTATTCCCATTTTACTCTGTAACTACCAAAAGTCCAAGCATTCAAGATACTTATGTACTAATTTTTATCCCCATAGCCTCTTACATCTCTTGATCTGATCTAATCTGCCGTCTCTTTCCAATCCCTCACTCCCCAAATAGTTTCTGTGTATCCTTTAGAATATATAGTCTGTCATTACCAAAATTCCCAATCTTCAGTATATTCCTTTAATGTTTCCTTTATCTTCTGGCCTGAATAAAAAACTGACTTCCCCTGATGACACAGCTTTCCTTACTGTCTCCTCAGAGAAGAACAACTCTCTGTTGTAGAGCTTAGAGACTAGACTGTCATTCTCTTTCTCCCCCAGTGCTGCTTCTAAGACATTTCTCCTAATTAAATAAACAAAAACAAAACAACAACAAAAAACCAAACCCTCAGCTTGTATGAAGTATGTGCCAACAAACTGTACTATCCTGGCTGTCATAATCATCTATTAAATCTCATTCATTTCTCATTTCCTGAATGTTTTTGCTTGCAGCCTCCTATTTTTCTGTCACTATTCTTGTCATTATTTTTGGAGATTTGAAAAGTCCCATAGCTCATCTGCCCCAGATCCCATTCTCTCAGTTCCTTGGCCTCTGAACATTTGGTTATCTTCTCTTCCACCAGACTTGAGCCATTCATTCTTTTGGATGTACCTGTCATCATGGGTAGGAGGACCATTTCTCAAATCTCAGTTGCTAGCATCCCATGTTCTCACAGCTCGCACCTGTCTTTCCATGTCACACAAATAACCCTAATAACCCCATTCATATCAATTCCTCCTTCCCCAGTTTAATTGCTACAACTCTCCTCATAATCACTCTCTTGCGCATACCTTTAACTCTTTTGCCCCTTTTCCATCTGTTCCACTTACCTGACAACCCCATTCCAACTCTCCACCTGTTAAACCCCTGTACCTAAACAGTAGAATATGGCTTGAGAAAAACGCACAAGTATTCGGACTGGTCTCACACTAGTGTCTCAGTGGACCTCCCCACTGACTGGAAATGTTACCTCTTACCCTCCATCAGTCACACCTTCTCTTCTCTACTTACATGTCCGTCCCATCCAGCCCATCCATCCTTCTTCTTCCTCCCCTTCTTCCTCCTCCAAAACCTGAGAAACATGAATATATTAAAACATCCTTCAATAGTCTATGAAGACAAAACTCTTAATGACTAGTAATGATGACATATACTTATTCTCATCCAGTTGACCCATTTAATGCAAGTGCAAAGAGGTTTAACCTGAAAAAGTTCCAGTAGCACAAGTAATTTGGCTAGATCCACACAACTGGTGGTGCCACGACCGGAATTCAAACCCAGAACTGCCTGGAATTCTTGCCCTTAACAACTGTGCCATCATGCAGCATGAATTACCTTCCCAAAGCAGTGAAGGAGGTAGTTTCAGGTTTCACTAAGAAAACTAACAACCTGATAGAATAAAGGGGAGAGGATTTCTTCTTTTTTTTTAAAAAAAAAAAAAAAAGAAAAAAAGCGAATACAGTAATCATTTTACTTTTTAAAATGTAAGCTGCTTATTTCTCTCCAGCTATTATCAGTCATGAAGTGATTGTGAGGACGTATACTTCAAGGTTAAGTGCAGGGGGAAAACTGCCTTCATCTCTAGAAAACTGCCAAAGGACCCATGTTCAGTTCCTTCCTCTGCAGTGTGTAATTGCAGCTTCTATAAATAAGATTAAAAAGTCTATTAAGACTTTGGGAGTCCTTATTTTCTTTGGGGGTGTTTTTCAGGTGGCCAGAGTTCTGCAAAGTGGCATAACTGCTGCTTCAGCATAAACATAAAATTCTGCAATTTTGCCACAAGAGAAGTAAATTATTTGCCAAAATAGGGCCATGTGGAAAACTCAGAAGTTGAAGGTTCTTAAGAACTTTTACTGACAGATATTTAGCTTTTTTGAGCTCAGCAACCCCAAGTACCTACTTTATAATTAAAAACAACATCTGTGTAATAGTGTTGCCAGAATCCAGATGTTACTGGATGGGTAGGAACACAAGAATGTATGGGTAGGCTACTGCACAAAAAATATATATCCCTGCTAATGATTTAAACCAACATAAACTGGAAAATAAAAGTGGTAGTCCTAAATTTCATCCACAGACATATTTTGGCGTTTCTAAAATCAGGGAATAGCTTACAATTGATGAGGACCATAGTTTAATAGGTAGAACTTTTTTCATTTCTTATGTAAGAGAATGGTTTGACTTACATGGATGGTATCCTAATTTTGATGAAATGAACACTAATATCAAGAGTACTCTCAGTATGAGTTAGAAAGCATACATTTTTTAAAAATTTCCATTGTGTACAGCAGATTTTGCCAAGCTGAAGTTCTGTTGGGGTTTTCTCTACTTCATAAACATTTGTTTTTGACACTTCAGTTCCTTCAAGCAACCACACCTTCATTTCATCACTTAATTTGAACAAGACCTTCAACAATTACTGCTTCCCTGTTGTCATCACTGACGTACCAGCCCTGCACCCACTTCCTTATGCAATGCTCAAATGAAACTGCTCTTCTCAAGGTCAGCAATAGCCTCTTAAACACCAAATTTTAAAACCTCTTGATAGCTTTTGACACTGCTAAGCGTCTCCTCCTCTTCAAACTTTCTCTTGCTTCGCATGGTGACTGGTCCTGCTTCTCCAAAATATCTGGTCCCTTCCTTGCTGACTACTACTAACACATAGCAAAGATGTGTCTTAAGGTTCAGTCTTCAATCCAAATCTGTACCTTTCTTTTAGTGAATAAAAGCTTCTCTTAAATACATACATATATATATATATATATATATATATATATATATATATATATATATATATACGGTTCAGTCTTCATCTCTCTGCTCGTCCTTCCAAAATCAACAAATTTCCCATCTTCATCTGTATTCTCTATGTTAGTAATCCTAAAAGATTTGTTTCTATCACTTCCCTCTCCTGAGTCCTGGTCTCTGTCTGATGGCTGTTTGCAAATTTTTTTTCTGCTTTTGCATCAGCTGAGAATCGAACTCATTATGGTTCTTTCACATAGGTTGCCTCTCCAGACTTCTTGGAATCTGGTGGCAACACCATCATCATTCTCCCTACCGCAATGTCAATTTTGATTCACTTTTTCCTCTTCTTTGATCTTATGTTGGATTATGCACTGGGTACCACAGATGCTTTCTCCCAAATGTCTGTTTTATCTGGCCTTCATTTTCTACTTTAATTGCCACCACCCTGGCCCAGATTTATGCTTCTGAACAATTCATCATCTAGGGGAATCTGAGTACCAGAGAAGCACCATGACACTTTCTACCCTGACCTTCACTAGCCAGTTTGGGTACTCCTTGAGGTCAGAGCCCAAGCTCCATGTTTGGCATACAGGAGTCACTCAGCACCATTTGTCTAACTGAACTGTGTCACGACAACTCATAAAGAGTAAGGATACCTGGGAGACGGGGAGAAAGCTGATGACATTGCTTTCAGATACCAAGAAGTCTGGAGGATGAGCTGGTGAGAAAGAACCACGATGAGTTTGGTTCCAGGTGCAGATGAAACCAAAAAGAAAACGAAGCAAAAACCGAATAAAAACATGTGCAAATGGTTATCAGACATCAGTCTTGAGTCAGAGAAGGACTGGACCCTAAACATGGCAAGAATTTCACCTCTTCTCTTGCTTTCTCAATCCTGCTAAAGCCACTTCTTTTTTGATTTCCTAGATGCCGAACATGATTGTCTAAAATCTCAGTGTCTTTTCTGTTTCAAGCCCTTTCAAGTTTTCAGACAACTTTAAAAAAGTTTTGAGACACATTTATGAAAAAACTCTCTAGTCATAGATGTGAGGTTTTAATGTCAGTCACAGGGTAGAGTTTTAATGTTACTTCAGCTGAACCTCATTTAATTTTCTCCTGATTTGTTGAGATACAATTGACATGTTAGAATTGTTATATTTAAGGTGTACAACGTGGTGTTTTGATGTACAGATAATTGTGAAATCACTAAAATCAAGCTAATTAATATATCTATTACTTCACATGGTTACCTTTTTATTTTTCTTTTTATGGTGAGAATACTTAAGATCTACTCTCAGCAGATTTCAAGTATACATTATATTAGCTATAGTCACCATGCAGTATATTATGGCTGTAGAACTTATTCATCTTATAACTAGAAGTTTGTGCCCTTCGACCAACATCTCCCCATTTCCCCCGTTTACCTCAGCCCTTGGTGATTATCATTCTGTTCTCTGTTTTTATGAGTTTGACTATTTTAAATTCCAAATATAAATGAGATCATGCAGTATTGGTCTTTCTGTGCCTGGCTTATTTCACGTAGCATAATGCCCTCCAGGTTCATCCATGTTGTTGCAAATGGCAGGGTTTCCTTCTTTTTTGAGGCTGAATAATATTCCATTATGTGTATGTATAGCACATTTTTTCAACCTCATTTAATTTATCTTAAAAATGGCGATGATAAAGCCTGCCATACCTCCTTTGTAAGGTTTCTGTAAAGATCTTCTCAGTTAATATATGTAAAAGACATTAATCTGGTTTCTGATTTTACTTTTTCTAATTTAGAACCTTTCCTATGAGAATTGTGAAGCAAGGAAAGTTTATTGTTCATTTTTTGTTTAGCCTCTTCTTCAAGACCCACATGAAAACACATGATGTTCACATATTTTCTTTAAATCAGCATCACCCCCAGTGAATGTAAACTTCATCCCTCCTCTCTCCTTCAAAATTATTTTCCATCTCCCTTTACCCTTGGCCTCATAAATACCCTAATTCAATTATGAACTATTATCTAGGTGGCATTGAGTGAAGTGAACTGATAAATTAATTCACATTGAATGTCATTGGATAACTACCAAAATGATCCTTCAAGAGATATATATCCATAAACATTTCTTTTTGTTTAAAGGCAATAATATGATAAATTTTATGCAATCTAAATGTCAATTGTGTTTCTAATTGTTGCTTAATATTCCATTATATGGAATTAATATCATTTTATAAAACTTAGTCCAAGAAAAGGGAACATTTCTAATTGTTGCATAGTATCCCATTGTATGAAGTTAATTGCATTTTATAAAACCCAAGAGTCCAAAAAGGGAAATTGGTTAACTGAATTCCTGTAATGGAATACCATTCAGTCATTAGAAATCATGATGTACATCTATATTGACTTGGAAAGATTTTGTGAATATTAATTTCATAAAAATATTATAAAATTCTTTCTATAATATGATCTTTGTGTTGTCTATGTATATGTACTTGTGTTTGTCTAAAAATGCATTTACATATAATTATTATTTACAGTGATCAAATTATTTTTAATATTATTTTTCTTTGGATTTTCAGATATTTCATGTAATAGTCAATTAAAGTCATAATATTAAAATTAAGTTAAATGCCATGTATTATTAGAAAGGGATGCTTTGCTAATGTGGGGAGGGACTTCATACATGACGACATGAGGGCAAAGGAAATATTTGGAGGGAGAGATGTTACCTATTTTAACATGTCCCAATGATTTATTTATTCATTCAGCTGATGTTTATTGAGCATCTACTGTATGCTAGGAACTGGGGAGATGAATGAGTAAACAAACTCTGTTTCTACTTTTGTGCACTTCATTGTTTAATGAAGGAGACCAGTATAAATCAAATTACTATACACATGTACAAGCACAAACAGTAAGAGCTATAAAGGAAATGTAAGTGAGCTTCTATTTCTAGCTCTGAAACATGAGGGTGGAATGTGTGTGTTTAAAGAAGTCTTCATTGGGCTTCCCTGGTGGTGCAGTGGATAAGAATCTGCCTGCCAACGCAGGGGATGCAGGTTCGATTCCCGGTCCGGGAATATCCCACATGTCGCGGAGCAACTAAGTCCGTGCGCCACAGCTACTGACCCTGCGCTCTAGAGCCTGCAAACCACAACTACTGAGCCTGTGTGCCACAGCTACTGAAGCCCGCATGCCTAGAGCCTGTGCTCCGCAACAAGAAAAGCCACCGCAATGCGAAGCCTGCGCACCGCAACAAAGAGTAGCCCCCGCTCGCCGCAACTAGAGAAAGCCTGCACACAGCAACGAAGACCCAATACAGCCAAAAATAAATAAATGAAATAAAAATAAATGAATAAAGAAGGCTTCATTGACAAAGTGGGATTTTGGCTGAAATCAGAGGCTTACAGGTAGGTGTCGCCCGGTGGAGAGAGAGCTGAAGAAAGGTCCCGACAGTGGGAACCCAATGTCTAAGACCCCGGGTGGGAGGGCGCGTGCCACTTGCCACTTGAGAGGAGCTGATTGAAAGCTAGTGTGACTGAAGCACGGAGAGGACAGTAGGAAGCTACTTGAGCACAGTTCTGGTTCTCTTTGACGTGATGACTTTGGCTTACAGGCAGCACCTTCTCGCTTTTCATTTTATCCGCAGCACCTTTCACTTCCACCTCCGATTTGCACCTGACAGCTCAGGTGGGCGCTAGAAGAAGATCCCTTTTAAACTTAAAATCTTAGGCTGCCCTTCGTCCTCCTCAACCCAATTTCTGCCTGTGAACAACCACTTTTTGGTGCTTTCTGGAGAGAATAAGTGAGCACTGTTGTGCTTGCATCAGTGGAAGGCTCTGCTCATAACAGACAGGCTGGGGAAGGAAGCTGAGCAACTTTTCAGCGTTTCCACTAACAGGTCACACTCGAGTTGATAAACACTCTCCACACTGAAAAGAAAGACTCTTGATGATCTGTGTCAACAAACCCTATCATTTGCACCAAGACGATCTGAAAGATTTTCAAACCTGGGAGGAGAATTATTTTGACTGAATGTCTTAGAGGGAATACTGATATCATTGGTGGTTGTATTAAGTGCCCTTTAGGTTTTCCCCCAGCCCAGGTGCTTGTGATGGTGATAAGAATTTACTGTGATTCCACCAGTACTAGCCAGATTAAGGGAATTGTTTGTGCTTCTAGAATTTATGTATTTCCATTGCATCATTTACTCTCCTTCTGTATCAGACCACATAATTAGAGTAGGCAGGAGGTGAAAGAGTTGTGACAATATAATCCTCCTTCATAACTGGCTATTCTCCTTTGCAGGTCAAAATAGAATAACCTTAAATAGGAGAAGATGTAAGGATGCAAGGTTGGACTAGTAACACAGAGACCTTCTAAGCTGGGGAATTTTCTGGGGGCTCCAGCTATAAATGGAAGATGCTGTATTTTTGCAGTTTGCATTTCTTGCAATGAATACGTATTCTAAGAGGGCAGAGCCAGATTTTACCAACTGGTGAACTTTCCAGAGATTGCTCATTAGATTGGATTCAGTCAAGAGTTTGTACACCTGAAACTAATACAACATTGTAAATCAGCCATGCTTGAATTTAAAAACTAGTTAAAAATGAGTTTGTACAACCATTTCCCTATCTTGCTATCCTCACTCTGCAAAGACACCTTTAAAAATTGAAACCCCTTTTAAACTTCAATATATGTGATAAATCCTTGTATCTGTTAGAAAGTTCCAAACTTTGTCAAAGAGGAAGGTGACATTTTAAAAGTCTGATATGGAAACAGTGGCAGTAGCTGATCAGTGAAAATAGAGTTTCTGTAATTGCTCATAAACAAAATATATGGAGCCCAGATGTTGCAGCCACAGCA
Organism: Balaenoptera borealis; assembly: GCF_965194805.1. Taxonomy (NCBI): domain Eukaryota; kingdom Metazoa; phylum Chordata; class Mammalia; order Artiodactyla; family Balaenopteridae; genus Balaenoptera; species Balaenoptera borealis. Next base: position 13,779,802 of record NC_138869.1, on the reverse strand, counting down.
AGAGTTTTAGCGTGACGATCTGGGGTGTCAGTGTTGGCTTTGCTGTTTATAACTTAGGTGATCTTTGGCAGTGAAGCTTAACCTCTTTCAACTTCAGGTGTCTCACCCATAAGGAAGAATGATAATAAGAGCTTGCAAAATTATAATGAAAATTAGAATTGATTAAATAATATCAGGTAAGTGAGTGTGTTGTAGCACAGTGACTGGGGGATTTTACTGGCTTTCACCCAATGCTAGTAATCTCCATAGGCATTGTTTATATGCTAAACCATAATAAGCTCTCCTTGATTTCCTGTAATTAGATGACTCTATCATTAGGTACATATGTCTTCTCACTTTTTTACAGAAATTGAAATGAATTTATGTAACTATACATTATAACTTGTCATTTTTTGGGTCTTCCTGAAGGAGGGATACTGTTTTGGGGGGCGGGGGTGGTATTTTAGCAACGTAATCAGTTAGAATGGACACTGTTTGATACTGATGTAGAACAAATGTGAAAGAAGAACTCCTGTGTCCTATGTAGAATGTGTGATGTCAGCGCACTACCTCGATGGCCAGTGTGGGGTCCAGGGAGACATACAGTGGTTCTCCATCCTGGCTGTGCCTCAGAATCCCCTGTCAGTGTCCCACCCCAGGTGCTTGAATCAGTGTCTGAATAGGGAAGTGGGAGGGTAAGAAGATCTGAGCATCAATATTTGTTAAGAAACAAACAACCTCATGTCAGTCAAGTTGATAATTTGATAGCTATTTGAGTTGGGGCCATCTTTTTGTCCTCTCTGAGACTTTGTTTCCTGGGGCTACCATAACAAAGCCCTGCAAACTGTGTAGATTAGAATAATAGAAATGTATTGTCTCATGTTCTGGAGGCCAGAAATCTAAAATCAAGGTGCTGGCAAGCAGGACCATACTCCCTCTGAAGGGCCCAGAGAAGAGTCTATTTCACGCTACTCTCCCAGCTTCTGGTAGCCGTAGGTATTCCTTGGCTTTCAGATGGCCATCGTCTTCTCCCTGTGTCTCTTCAGTCATCTTCCTTCTGTACATGTCTGTCTCTGTGTCCAAATTTCCTCATTTTGTAAGGATACCAGTCATAGTGGATGAGGACCCACCCTAGTGACCTCTTTTCATCTTATTTCCTTTTTAAAGACCCTATTTCCAAATATAGTCACATTCTGAGGTATAGGGGGTTAGGACTCATCATTTTGGTGAGGACACAATTCAACCCATAACACTTAGTGTATGTATTTGGAACATGCAGATAATAACCATACCTCTTTCACCATCTTGTTAACAGAATGAAATGGGATCATTAGAATGCTTGCCACAATGTCTAGCTAAAAATAAGCAATTCTAATATTAGCTACATTGTCAGGATCATTTATTGTGATATTTTGTTCCCATTATTATTTACTTTGTCCTCTTCTCTGTTTAAAGAAATAGCCAAGACTTTTGGGTTTCTTTGGCTCAGTGGAGGTTTTTATTGCAGGGTCAAGAGGTAGAGCCTGACTGAAGAGTTTTTCTCCCGTCTTTTGAGTCATCGTGAAAAGTGTCCCAGAGCGGGAAGCCTAATCCTACTGCACATGCTACACATTCACCAGGAAATGATTACTGTTAGATGAGAGATGGGCCCAGGCTGTCAATTTTCTTTTTTAAGTAAATAAATAAATTTATTTATTTATTTATTTATTATTTTTGGCTGCGTTGGGTCTTCGTTGCTGTGCACAGGCTTCCTCTAGTTGCGGCGAGCAGAGGCTACTGTTTGTTGCGGTGCACGGGCTTCTCATTGTGGTGGCTTCTCGTTGCAAAGCACGGGCTCTAGGTGCACGGGCTTCAGGAGTTGTGGCACGTGGGCTTCGGTAGTTGTGGCTCGTGGGCTCTAGAGCGCAGGCTCAGTAGTTGTGGTGTATGAGCTTAGTTGCTCCACAGCATGTGGAATCTTCCCAGACCAGGGCTCGAACCCGTGTCCCCTTCATTGGCAGACGGATTCTTAACCACTGCGCCACCAGGGAAGCCGATCGATTTTCGTGAGTACACCAAAAAATCCAATTTGTATGTGAAAGCTACCAGAAATTAAATATTGGCAACTACTTCCATCTATGCTCAACTCCATTGTCAGTGTTGTCATGTTGGTAGCCTGAAATTGACCGTGGTGGGAGTACTTACACCACTGAAATCAGCAAATACTAAAGACCAGATTTTTTTTGGTTTCGGTTTCTCGTGACCCTATAATTAAAAGTTTAAAGCATATCCCTTTTGTTGTGGTTGTTCTTGTTTTTTTTAATTTCTGAAACTTATAGTTTTAAAAGTTGGCCTTATCAGGGCAGGATAGGTAGTATGTCATAACAATGTCATAAGAATTGGATATTCCTGCCTAAATGAAGTAGGTCATTTTATATATAGGTATGGCCCCTTGGCAGTTTGGAGAAATATTTGTACACATAATCTCTTTTCACCTTCAGAATCTCCATGGGAGGTAGTCACCATTATCTCCATTGTATAAATGAAGACAGTAACTGCTTAGAGAGGTTGATTAAACTTCCTGAGGTCACACAGTTAGTGAATTCATGACCATAGACTTGAACCCAAAACTTCTAACTCTACCCACTGTGGCTCATGCCTCATTTAGGGCATTTTAAAGAGCAATGGGGATATCATAGATTGTAAGACCTGTTTTTCTGACCTAGTGCAGTAAGTCATGCATGAATTAATGAATGAGTTGGAGAAAAGCAAATTCATCAGTTCTTGAGAGTTCTATGTAACAACACCATGGTTTCCCCCTGACCATTTCTTTTGTTGGAAAGTTGACAATCCCAACCCATACTGAGCTCTTCAGAGCTAGAAGAGAGTGATAATCGGTTGGGAGCATGGTCGGTCCCCGTCCTCAAATTTTGCACATGGTTTTTTCCTAGAGCACCAGGGAGTTACCAGGAAGAGCAAATACTGGCTCTGACTGGAATTGTCAGCTCTCGTTTTCTC